>NC_045174.1:21893627-21981127 GCF_900700415.2 Clupea harengus | reverse complement strand
AAGCCTCTAAACCACTTCTAATTCAACCACTTGTTGACACTGCTGCAATATTGCTTGGACCTCGATGATCGCCGCTTGCAATTATGTACAAATGATTGGTGAACTTTGAAAGATGTGGTTGATCCACCTAACATCAGGTCCTTAACCTAACTATTTATTTTCCAGGGCTTTTCATTCTCAGTGTTTTACCCTCAGTTGGTAAGTACTTACTTAAAGCAGCAATACGTAGTTCTGTTCCAAAACTAGTAAGCTAACTACCTAAAAGACATGCAAAAACCTTGCAAACACCACCAACACTGATAGAAGCGTGCCAACACACTAACTGGTGTCTTTTGGCAGTTTAGCTGGCAAGGTCATGCGTGTGAAAGCTTTTCTTCCATTTTTGCAGGGTGTACCAGCCCATTAGAGAACTTCATATTGGACACACCCTGGATGGGAAGTGGGGATGGCACAGGTGTTTATTTGTCCTTTACAAGACCATATGCTATCCAAATGAATTTGAGGATGGTACCTAAACTAGTTGCCTATAAAACCATATCTCAAAAAGTGTGAAATTGTTGCATAGTGTTACTTTAATTGTCACATTCATGTGAAAAAAAGAAATCATGCTTTCATCATGTGTATAAACATAATAAGCATAGTTTTCCATTCTTATGAATGAATATGGACCATATCCTCAGCCACTAGAGTACTCTAGAATGTTTTCTTAGTATGTTCATTACATTGCAGATTCTACAAACACAACACTGGCCCCTACCACGATAACAGAAGCAGTCATCAAAACAACTGGTGAGAATACTCTTTGAGCTGTCTGCTAATGTTTAAAAATCTCCAATCATAAAAGCATTTGAATGTAATCAGTGCTTTTACTTCAATTAAAATGAAAACGAAAACACCATTTAATGATGTGTTGTATTGCATATTAAACTGCATGACCAAACTGTGAGTAATTTCTGTTCTATTACCTCCTTTAACAGCTGCACCTGTATCCCCAGGCGCTTCAACAGGTGAGAATACTCATTCAGCGGTCTTCTTAAAAAACTTTATTCCCTCCAATCATGAAGGCATTTCAATGCAATCAGTGTTTTTACTACACACTACACTCCCAAAACATTAAGTAATGATGGGTGGAAAGGATTTGATCACAATCATTGAATTAGAAAGAGTTTTCAAGCAGATTTCATAAGGTTCAATTTCTCTGTGTAATTCACATAGTAAATCTCAGTTTAATACAAGTAAAGTAACGCTATGCAACAATTTGACACTTTTTGAGGTATGGTTTTATAGGCAACTAGTTTTGGCACCATCCTCAAATTCATTTTGATAGCACATGGTCATGTGAAGGACAGATAAACACCTGTGTCTTCCCCACTAGCCATCCAGGATATGCCCTATATGTAGTTATTTGTAACGGGCTGGAACGGGTTATGAAAGGACTGTTTTTGTCACAAAACTGCCTAGTGAAAAGCCAGGGCATAGCCTACAAAAGCATAAAGAACAAGAATGCTTCAGTGTCTAGAATGTGTCAAGTCTCTTCATCATTTGCAGTCAAAATGGAGGTGCTTTGCTTGGAGGACAGTATCCACGTAGTGCTGGAGGAATCTGGTAAAATTCAACTCAACAAAGACAACCTGCGACTCAGCGACCCCAACTGCACGTTGCACTCAAACGGGACTCACCTACTGGCCAACATGTCCTTCATTGGCTGTGGCACTCAGATGGAGGTGAGTGACAAATACATACTCACATACTCACTGACTTTTACAAACGTGCATACTCACACACTCACTAACTTTTACAAACTTGAATACTCACACATTTACTAACTTTTACAAACTTGAATACTCACACACTCACTAACTTTTACAAACTTGAATACTCACACACTCAAGATCTTTACAAACTTCAATACTCACACACTCACTAACTTTTACAAACTTCAATACTCACACACTCACTGACCTTTACAAACTTGAATACTCACACACTCGCTGACTTTAACACAGTTGCATTCTCACACACTCACTGACTGGTACATAATTGCTTGCTTAAAGATTCACTGACATTTACATACTCATACTTTAGCAAGTATGTACACTTTTTGCTGGCAACATTTGATGCAATGTCATAGACATGTTTGTTTCTTTGTTCTCTCTGTCTTTTACAAGGATGATGGCAAATATCTCATCTTCAGGAATATGATTTTGTCTAACAATGACCCACGTGCCATTATAACAAGGGACGCCGAGGTTGACATCGAGTTCTTCTGCAAGTATTCCAAGCGGGGTGACGTGGTCCTAAGTTACATCGCTCACAGGCCCCCAGTTACCTTCACAGAGAAGGGCTTCGGCACATTCACCTACCAGTTTGAGTTCTTCCAGTCACAAGCATTAACACAGCAAAAGGACATAAACTCCTACCCCCTGGAGTTTGATGTTGGAGATATGATGTACATGCAGATTGAGTCTATCTCTTCTGTTCCCAACACTGAACTATTTGCTGAATCCTGTCGGGCTACTCCCAGTGATAATCCCCACGATACTATTTCCTACCCCATCATTCTGCATGGGTAAGAAGGACTTTTATCGGTAGTCATTTATAATCCCAAAGGTTATGAAAGGACTGTTATCTATGGTCATTTATAATCCCAGAGGTTATGAAAGGACTGTTTTCTGTGTTCATTTATAATCCCAAAGGTTATGAAAGGACTGTTATCTGTGTTCATTTATAATCCCATATGTTATGAAAGGACTGTTATTTGTGGTCATCTATAATCCCAAAGGTTATGAAAGGACTGTTATCTCTGGCAATTTATAATCCCAGAGGTTATGAAAGTACTGTTATTTCTGGTCATTTATAAGCCCAAAGGTTATTAAAGAAAAGGTACTTTTTATAATATTGTCATGCAGAGAGAGGACATTTAATTTATGAGGTGGTGAACTCAGGAAAACGTCTAATGAGGTATATATTTCCATCGCTTGTGCTTCTCCTTCACAGATGTAAGGCAGACGAAACTGTCCAGCTCTATGCCAACGGTAACCGGTCAAAGGTCCAGTTTGCGATGAAGGCTTTCAAGTTCATCGGGCACCATGACCAGGTAAAGATTAGAGCTGTCAGGCAAACTACTGCCCATGTTTTTTGTCTTATTGTTCTCTGTAGGCTGTCATGATTAAGTCGTCTCCTCTGTGGACAGGTATACATCACCTGCTCAGTCATCCTCTGTGAGGCTGGGATGACCAATAGCAGGTGCTCACAGGGCTGCAGCAGGATCACCAAGAGGGAGGTATCATTCCAATCTGCCACAAATCATAGCTCAGGGCACCAAATCCATAACAGGGATGTTCCCTCAGAGGCCACCGGCTATTTCCTCTCCCACTCTCACCACAAAATCAATGAAAGGGCGGCCTCCTATCAGACCTCCGGCCATTTTATCTCCCAGGGTCCGGTGCGTCTCAGGCACCAAATAGACAGCCCAGGTAATACTTTCAGAGATCAGTACAAGCAATACCACGATCACAGGCTGATATATTTGATATATTTACATGAACATTTTAAGTAGTATGTGTGCTTCTTCAGTGTCAAATCAATGACCATTGTGTTTGTAGCACTTTGCTCTATCAGTTGAGCCTCAATAGATCCAGTGATAAAAGACCTTCAATTCATCATTGTGGTCATTCTGTTTGTGTTAACAAAGGGAACCTAAATTGGTTCTGACTCACAGACTATTCGTTTAGAAGTGATATTTGTCAACACACCCCAACCACTACCACTACTTTGTGGACCTCATTATAACTGTGTGCATTCGTTGACTGAAACTAACTGACTGAAACTATGTTATACTGTCTGTTGAGCCCTTTGAAGGGGCACAGGGACCTTGCCTGACACTGTCTTCCTCTCTGATTCGCAGTGGCTGAAGGGATGAACAAGAACCTGATCTTTAGTGTTAGCTGTCTGTTAGCAGCTATCGCCATGGTTTGTGGTGTGGTGGTGTACAGGACTCCGAGATCTCCGAACACTAGAATGGTTTGAAAAAAAGCAGTAAGCTATGTTTATGAAAATGCCTGTGACTACTACTTACATTCCTCTCTTAAATATTTAACTGTAGATGCTTGTAGATGCACATTTTTCTTTTTCTCTTGTCATATTCTCCAGAAGCTCATAGATTTCAGGTTAGTGATGTAATGACTGCTATGATGAGGGTTGTTTACTAGTTTGTCATAGTGTCAAAGTAAGCAAATGTCAACAGGTTTTGCTAGGTTTAGCCGCTAGCATCTCGTTAGTGATTAGCAATTCCTACATAATGCCACTTTAAGTTACTACCTCAGTGACGGCTACAGATGTCTTGGCAATGCATTGATATTCACAGTGATTCGCATTGAACAGATGCACTATTTTACACTATTTCTGTATAACTTTAGTAAATTCTGGCCTAATAAATGCTCTTTCAAAATAAAATCTCTATTTGACTCCTTTAATGGTGAAATAAAAACACTTGAATATTGAACATTGAATAACTACAAACATAAGCTCATTGTCAAAGGGGAGCCTGCCAGGAACAGTTTGTGAACCACTGCTCTAATTGAACACACCTAGTCAAGAGTATGATCATTCCAGTGAGTTTAACGAGGTGTTCTTGGATCAGGCATCAGGAGCAGAGATAGATAGAACATGTAGTGGTCAGTGGAGTGCTAAGAGCAGGATAGAAAGGCCCTAATGGTACTGTAAGCATCTCCAGAACAGTGTTTTCCATTGCTCACTACATCTAACTCTCTCATTCTTTTTCAACACAAATGTGCATTAATCGTAAAGTTAACACACACACACACACACACACACACACAGAAACACACACAGGAGGATAGGCTGTTACTCAGGTTGAGTGACTGACCAGTTTGAGGTGAGGCTAGCTAGTCTGAGGATAGGCTGTTACTCAGGTTGAGTGACTGACCAGTCTGAGGTGAGGCTAGCTAGTCTGAGGATAGGCTGTTACTCAGGTTGAGTGACTGACCAGTCTGAGGATAGGCTGTTACTCAGGTTGAGTGACTGATCAGCTGCCATATTACCTCTTACTGACTAATATTTACACTCCTTACTGGCCATTCACCACGTACGGGGGTGAGCTGTGCTGTAGTGTAATTAGTCCTGGACGTATTTGGTCTACAGTCGACAATTTTACTTTTGATTATTCGATTATTTACTTTTGTGGGTTGTGTGTGCTGCTATTTTCTCAATACGAATATTACAGAAAGTGTTAACATTATCTGGATGTATTCCAAATGTGTGATCTCGTCCATTTCAGACTTAAATCAGTCGGTTCATAGTGTCACTTCTTGAAGCCTTTAAAGAGTTGTATTTATACAAGCAAATGCTGCACAATGTATGCCATTAATTAAAGTGTAACTGTACTGATTATAATACATGAAATATTAAAAGCATAACGTAGTTATGACGGGCCCAGGTGCAGGCTATTATGACGGGCCCTAGTCAGTGGCGTAAGGCAGTGATTCCCAAACATTTTACAGTGCCGTACCCCCTTTTTTCATGTTTGTAACCGCCGCCGCACGCCCCCTCCCCCCGCACAGATATTTTGCCTATAACACTTGAAACTGTGAATTTGTCATCACTAACCACCGCCGCCGCCACGCCCCCTCCCCTGCACATATTCCACCTTCAGACTATTTAGATTGACGTAGTTATGTCTATGGCCCACGCCTACAGGCCCCAGAGACCCGCGGGCCCAGGTGCGGCCGCACCTGCTGCACCCCCTATAGTTACGCCCCTGATGAGTCATTCATTTAAGTGTAACTGTACTGATTACAATACATTAAATATTAAAAGCATAAGTCCATTAATTCAAGTGTAACTGTACTGATTACAATACATGAAATATTAAAAGCATAAGTCCATTAATTCAAGTGTAACTGTACTGATTACAATACATGAAATATTAAAAGCATAAGTCCATTAATTCAAGTGTAACTGTACTGATTGCAATACATGACTAAATGACTAAATGTAAATGTAAATGTAAACATGAAATATTAAAAGCATAAGTCTATTCATTCAAATGTAACTGTACTGATTACAGTTCATGAAATATTAAAAGCATATCTGTGTGAGAATGCTTTGTCCTTTTCTAAATGCATACCCCTATCACTATTGGGAGGCTGATTTAAAGATGGTTTTATATTTAGTTTAATATTTATATTGCTATGTGTGCAAAAGTATCTGATATCATTGTACTAGATAGGCATATGTCCTTACTTACTTCTTAGTAATCTGGAACTTTTTTTCTGATAGACAAATAAACTCCCATTGTTGCATTCATTTATTGACATTCCACAACGCACTGTTACTTGTAGCACTGACCACTTTATTGACATTCCACAACGCACTGTTACTTGTAGCACTGACCACTTTATTGACATTCCACAACGCACTGTTACTTGTAGCACTGACCACTTAATGGAATGGTGTGCATGAAATGGCCAACTTTAAGAAATAGTGACAACAACAACACAGCACTATTTATAGATGATAAAGTATCATTGAACATGATTAAGAATTTTAAAAAGTCATGAAAGAGAAAACTTTATACATACGTATATATAGAAAAAGACAATATATACAGTATATATATACCGGTAGGCTTATATATACAGCTCCCTCCTCCAAACTGTCAACATTACAGGTGAATTGTTCATATCTGTCGTACACTCTGTTGTCCAGGCCTTCGATGGGGACATCATTTTTACAGGGCAGAAACACTTCAGCTTGTATTGCGTAGCTCTTGCCCAGACCGAAGGACTGCCAGTGCTGTGCTATGTGCTAGAGGAAGCGGGATTATGGGTACAGTTCGAGGGACCGAAGTAGACGGACCAGCAATGGCAGGGGTTGCCTGACGTAGACGGACCAGCAATGGCAGGGGTTGCCTGACGTAGACAGACCAGCAATGGCAGGGGTTGCCTGACGTAGAGCCACCAGCAATGGCATGGGTTGCCTGACGTAGAGCCACCAGCAATGCCATGGGTTGACTGACTGGCAGGCACCGTGGGCCATGTGGACGGGCCAGCGGTCTCAGGGGTAGCTGAAGATGCAGACAAATTATCAAATCATCCACTCCAGTACGTTTACTGAATGTGTGCAAATCCAAATCCGAAACAAATGCTTATTTGTGTGCTCAGAGTGAAGCTTTCTGACAACTAATTTACAACTAACTTAACTGAAAGTAAACCTCTGGAGCACTTTCCGTACTATTTGGTCAGTATTATATTCTATACAGTCAGAATTATATTCAATTTGGTCAGAATTATATTCAATTTGGTCAGAATTATATTCTATTTGGTCCGTATTATATTCTATACAGTCAGAATTATATTCTATTTGGTCAGACTTATATTCTATTCGGTCAGTATTGTATTCTAAATTATTTGGTCAGTATTATATTCTATTTGGTCAGAATTATATTCAATTTGGTCAGTATTATATTCTATACAGTCAGAATTATATTCGATTTGCTAAGTGGTATATTCTTTTTGGTAAGTTTTATATTCTATTTGGTCAGTATTATATTCTATTTGGTAAGTAGTAATTTCTGTTTGGTCAGTATTATATTCTGAATGAGTTGCAATACCTGCATTTACATTATACTGAATAGAATAAATGTAGTATATGCGTTTCCTTTGCGCTCTTTAGCCTTATAATAGATCTATAGATGTGTTTGACCGCATCCTCAGAGCTGCTCTATGTGATTACCAGGTCAAAGGCCCTAAGGGTTGATTCTTGGTGACATGTTTGTGTCATATGGTTGCGTGCAGTGGAGAGACAGAACTGCCCTCAGGTTCTACTGCCCCATCCATCATACAGCACACCCACCTAAAATCACAGTGCTGATAGATGATTTTCACATGAGCTGTCGCTGCCGCAGTACCGTGTGCCCCCGCAGTCCCAGACGCCCACACGCCCCAAGCGCAGGTGTGGATACCACCCTTCTTGCCGCTCCTGCTGGTCTCCCAATGCCGTCGAGGCCGCCTCAAGGCGACTCCCGCGCCATGGATCCCTTTCTGTTTTGGACATTATCTCCTGCGTTAAGACCTATTTGCTTTAGTATGTAGTGTTCTTTGTGTAGCCCCAGTTATTTTCCTGTTCCCCGGGCTTTGGCTATCCGAATAAACCTGTCATCATTACTCCATCCTTAGTGTCTGACCTTGTTCCGTGACAATTAGGAAGGCATGTTTTTGACATTCAACAGAAAAGCGTGCATTTGAAACATAAGCAGGCCTGCACTAGAACAAAGGTCCAACTGGGAGTCATCCAAGGATAGATTTAGCACTTAGGCTAATGCTACACACACGTAGCTTTAACACTTAGACTAATGTTACACACACACACACATAGCTTTAACACTTAGACTAATGTTACACACTCACACACACACACACACACACGTAGCTTTAACACTTAGACTAATGTTACACACACACACACACACACACACACACGTAGATTTAACACTTAGACTAATGTTACACACAACTTTTGTGTTTCAATTTGATTTTCATCTACAAACTGGTGATTAAGCCCTTCGAGAAGTTGTTGATTGTTGTGAGATTTTCAGTTGGCGGCAAAAGTGGTGGGGATATGCCCTCAGCGACCCCAGCCTAACTGAAGTCCGTTGTACTTTAACAGTTTGGCAAATAGCTACTCAAATGCCTACCATCCCTCATTTCTCAAACTAGTTCTGAAACTAGTTTGAGAAAGGTCAACAAAACTTGTTGTGCGGTCACAATTTTCCATATAGCTCTTCAAATACCAGCTGTCTTTCAACTATGTGTCCTTCCATTACGGAGGATTTCAGTCAGTGGGGCAACATCTGTCAAGAGAACAGAAGATACACACACACACATACATACACACACACACACACACACACACGCGCACACACACACACACACACACACACACACGCACACACACACACACACACGTGCACACACACATGTGCACATTTAAAACCCCTATAGTCCCCTGCAGCTATGTGGTAGAGTTCGGATGTCAAGGTTTCCCAAGGCTGTCTCAGCCACATATCATATCTGTAGAACTCACGGGAGTTTCACATGCTGAGTTTCACATGACCTCCTGGAGACTTCAACACGTTTCTGAGTAGGTGCATACACTGTGATCCCAAAAGGGACACAATATGAAATATTTGATTTGTTATTTGTTAATCTGTCATGAACAGGTCAGTCAGGGTGAACACTAAAAGCCTGTGGCGTGTGTGTGTGTGTGTGTGCGTGTGCGTGCGCGTGCGCGTGCGCGTGCGCGTGCGTGTGCGTGTGCGTGTGCGTGTGCGTGTGTGTGTGTGTGTGTGCGTGTGCGTGTGTGTGTGTGCCGTGTGTGTGTGTGCCGTGTGTGTGTGTGTGTGCTGTGTGTGTTTGTGTGTGTGTGTTTAAGTGGGTGGCTGTGGCTTCATTCATGTGTCTGCAGACCTCTGTTGCTATCAAGGGCCCAGTCAGCTCTAGTCAATCACCTCAGTGGGTCTATGGGTCCTGCAAAAGTGCGACCATCATACAATACTTATTAAAGCTGCTTAAATAGCCATTTAAATACGTATAGTTGTTGAAATGCTATTTAAATACGTATAGCTGAGGCATCACAGTTAAGTGCTTGGAGTGCTCGAGGGAGTTCAGAGACAGCTCATTTGGCACTTATGGAATGTCTGTGATGACACATGTCATTTTGTCATTACCATGGCTTCAAAGGAGTCTTTATTTAGTCCGATTGTCTGGCTCCCTACACATTGTGTGAGATGTCTGTTATTGAATGCTTTTGTTAGAGCTGTCTCTCTGAGGTGAGCCTAATGTCTGAACTGGAGAGAAAGGTTTGGCCACTATATGTTGAGTCAGAGGGTGGTTGACATTTCCTCCTGAGTATTTAAGAGGAGACATCTTGTCCCTGAAATCAGTACTTCTCTTTTCAACGAGAAAGGGTATTTACAAAGGTGAGTACATCCATCCACCCGTCTGTTTGTCTCAGAGGAAGGCAGCGTAAAAAGATGCTCCATTGTATGTTTAAAGGATTTGTAGGTTAATTGTAATTGTGGTAAACTACAGGAAGCAGTTGGCAGTGCGATGGCTCAGGTGGCCTTTATGTACAGGTGTGAGTGCCTTGGTACTATGCTCTTCATTCCAACACAGAGGTTGTAGCCAGCTTGGTCAGTTTCAAAATTTGTGTCCGACAGACATAAAAATAACACCCCTAGAAACCTTGAATCTTCAAGAAACTAAATAAATACCATACCATAATGACAAAATCACACTTTTCCGTACATACCATCTGTTATGACATGGTTATGTTAGTCTTATAACATGGTTATAACAGTCTTATAACAGATGGTTAAAATGCAGTGCTCTTTGCCGGACCCCCTTCAGTGCTTTCATCTGTATAAATAAGTGAATGAAGATGGAAAAATGTCTTCAGAAAACAATGGAAACGTTAAAGAAGTGGTATATAATGAGGTGATAACTGTGCAGCTACCTGATTAATGCCCACGTTCATCATGAGTATATCATTCGAATGTGGTTGGCTGTTTACATTTACATTTACAGAAATGACCACACACACAATTGTAAACTAAATACATACTCATACCTTATGCGGCTTATGCAGCGTCACATGAAAAAAGGAATTGACATGACTTAAAACACAAGTCATCACATAATGATTAGGCTTCCCCTTTAATCACCACGCTGTGGGCCTTTTCTGTCCCCAAAAAGCTAATTCAAGAATGAGCATGGCAGGTCCCATAGATTAACTACAAATGCTTGCCATGGTTGTGAATAGGATACAAGTATACTCTTTGCATGGGCACCATTGTATTTTGCCTATACACAATTGTTTTCCACAGTTTTACCTTTAGACTGTTACTAGACTTGCACTGATTCACATTGCTGTGCCCGATCAGCATATTGTCTGCAGGGATGAATAGGGTGTGTGAAGTTTTAACCAGACCACATTCCAATGTCAACACAAACAATTTAGAAGAAAAAAAAAGATGTCAATTACGCCCCTGTGTTTCGCCATTTGGAAATGGCACAATAACATTTTAATTCAGCTTATCTTAGAACATGTGATATGTTCTTCTCAATAGAGAACAAAATTATCTTTTATGAAAATATTTACTGAATCTTTCTTTCTTTTTCTTTAGTGATTCCTGATTCTACTTTAGCAGGTAAGAGGTGCAAACCTCTGTTATCACCTGCAATATGTTATGCACACCACCCTTTGAGAATCGTATCATCAATGACCAGAACACAATCATGGTGTTATCTGTGATATTCTTTTTTCATATGTTAACATATCCATTTCCCACAGCATCTCTCTTTTTCAGTATTTTCCTACTTGCTGGTAAGTAAAATTCAGGCATTTTTCTATTCAGAACTGCATGCCATTATGGATGCTTCTGTGCCATTGTATGTGGTGTCAGGGGAGATAGCTTTATCATGTAGTCTTGGTGAAACCTCAATTTAAGGGAGTTGTATCGGGCAGTATCATTGACACTGAGATAAATCAATATTAGATCATTAGTCAGCCTTGTTGTAGTCAATCCAGTCAGTGGTCAGGTGGGCTGAAAACTCTTAATCATTAATATGCTTGTAAAAGCACAACGCCTAATTCATCAATGTATCATAAGGAAGATGAAATGGTCAAAAAATTGTTAAATATTTAAATGACGTAAAATGTATCTTTCCAAACAACCTGAGGTATTATTGTTTCTCACTTGGTGAGCCGTTCAGTCACATAATGCATTCAATAGGAATAAAATGAAGCATTTATAACCTGATGTATAAGGTGAACAAGCTGACTCAGCATATTTCTCTGGCAAGTCAATCCAGGTAAGACAGATGTGTCATCAAGTCATGAAATGAATATATATGTATATAACATCTCATTTAATGATCAATAATGGAGGCGAGACCTCTTCTTCTTCACATCCTCAGGTCATCTTAGAATCCCATTCAGGTTTGTACGGCTCTACAAAGTAATTTTTGGGGCAAAGCTTAGAATCATTAGAGAATAGAACTAAGCGTAGAATCATTAGTGAATAGAACAAAGTTTAGAATCATTAGAGAATAGAACAAAGCTTAGAATTATTAGAGAATAGAACAAAGCTTATAATCATTAGAGAATAGAACAAAGCTTAGAATTATTAGAGAATAGAACAAAGCTTAGAATCATTAGAGTGCGTAGTGCGTAGTGTGTTCATATCAAACTGCATGACCAAACGGTGAGTAATCTCTGTGCTAGTGCCTTCTTTAACAGCTGCACCTGAACCGTCAGCAGCTGCACCAGGTGAGAATACTCTTTCAGCTGTCTGCTAAAAAAAATTTTAACCTCTCCAATAAAAAAAGCATTGCAATGTAATCATCATTATTACTACAACGGTGAGTCACATGCCTGCTTGGGTGGTTTGGGGGAGCTGGTAGGGGCTCCATCAAATGTTCACACTGTACTAGGGCCATGGGGTTTGTCACTACCCAATCTGGGCCAATTACATGATTTGCTTTGCGCACCCAAGATTATTTGGTGCATGTGGTTTTAATCCCTGTAACTTCTTTTCCAGGTTTGAGAGCCGAATTTTTAGCACACATGTGTGAAGTTCATTAGAAGCCTGGTACTACCAACTACCTGGTGTGGTATCTTGCTAACCAACACATTTTATTAGACCTGATGTGTTTTTTCCCCCCATATATACAGTACATAATGACAAACAATGCTTCATTCACCTCCTTGAACTACTTAAATGTATGGGTCTCTGCGACTGCTACTCAATGTGTTACTCTTCTACAGTCCCTTCTTACAGTGTTTTGCATTGATTCACATTCTTTACTTCAGATGAGCAGGAACACAATATGTCATTTTTTTTTTGTCACAAAACTGCCTGGGCATCTGGTGAAAATGGCAAGACCATGTGCCATCACTATGAATGTAATGAAAACAGTTACCTACAAAAGCATAAAGAACATAAAAACCTGCAATGTGTGCCTTTCACAATGTGCTTCAGTTTCAGCCAGTTTTGCTTCGCTCTCCTTCAGGTTGTGTGGGTGAGCAATTCTATGCTCTGATTGGGCAAAGGTGTTAATGGCTACACGTGATTGGGCTAGGGTGTTAATGGCTACTCGTGTCACCAACACCAATTCAACACAACAAGGTTCCAAGTGGTTGTAAAGGAATATAGTAGGATCTTGAAAATCACTTGAAAGAAACAGAACCCTGTCCAGATCTGTGACCTGGGAGACACAATGGGAAAAATTGACTTGCATGCCACATATATTCCTTGCGAATCAAATAATGTTATACAGTCATGAGACTGAGGATCATAGACTTTTCACCCTTTATTGAGATGAGACATTTTCTATTGAATGATGTCATGAACAATAGAATAGTTTGAATTTAACCATTCTTCTTTTCAGGGCACAAAACTATTCTCTGATAGTGTCTGTGTGTGGCAAAAGTATGGCCCAAATGATCCCATGGGGTAATTTGGCATATCATTTGGCGTTTCTTACACTCCCTCCCATTCTAAGGGATGAGATCCCTGCAGATTATTTCCAGGAAGGTGAGATTTGGGGTGTTGTACCTGCCAAGGCCTTGACATTACCTGGTTTAGGTACAAACTCAATCTCTCTTTGATATGAAGACAAATAAGAAGCAAGCAAGATGTTGGTTTTGCAGCCCTGGTGTTCACTTGCTAGAGCTATACACCTGTTTACCTTCCTGCCTTACTGCTTTACAGGCTAGGAGTCACACATCTCAAACGGTTTGGTCAAATGGCAAAAGGTTTCTTTTTGGTGGATTTGCAAACAGACAGTCATTTGAATTGATTTTACTTGTTTTAAAACTGTATTTCCTGTTTGTTATTGTGTGCAACAACAATCTTCCAACTATGAAATGTCCTGTAAAGCCCAACAATGAAAATGTTATTGTCTGATACAGTCAATACAGTAAATGGTCAAACTTGAATTGTTCCAGTGAGCATGTATCTATTTCCAAGATATTTGTGTAGAAATAGGTGACTAGAATGCTTCAGTGTCTACAATGTGTCAAGTCTCTTCATCATTTGCAGTCAAAATGGAGGTGTTTTGCTTGGAGGACAGTATCCACGTAGTGCTGGAGGAATCTGGTCAAATTCAACTCAACAAAGATAACCTGCGACTCAGCGACCCCAACTGCACGTTGCACTCAAACGGGACTCACATACTGGCCAACATGTCCCTCATTGGCTGTGGCACTCAGATGGAGGTGAGTGACAAATGCATACTCACATACTCACTGACTTTTACAAACGTGCATACTCACACACTCACTAACTTTTACAAACTTGAATACTCACACACTCACTAACTTTTACAAACTTGAATACTCACACATTCACCAACTTTTACAAACTTCAATACTCACACACTCACTAACTTTTACAAACTTCAATACTCACACACTCACTGACCTTTACAAACTTCAATACTCAAACTTTAACACAGTTGCATTCTCACACACTCACTGACTGGTACATAATTGCTAGCTTAAAGATTCACTGACATTTACATACTCATACTTTAGCAAGTATGTACACTTTTTGCTGGCAACATTTGATGCAATGTCATAGACATGTTTGTTTCTTTGTTCTCTCTGTCTTTTATTAGGATGATGGCAAATATCTCATCTTCAGGAATATGATTTTGTCTAACGATGACCCACGTGCCATTGTAACAAGGGACGCCGAGGTGGACATTGAGTTCTTCTGCAAGTATTCCAAGCGGGGGGACGTGGTCCTAAGTTACATCGCTCACAGGCCCCCAGTTACCTTCACAGAGAAGGGTTTCGGCACATTCACCTACCAGTTTGAGTTCTTCCAGTCACAAGCATTTACACAGCAAAAGGACCTAAACTCCTACCCCCTGGAGTTTGATGTTGGAGATATGATGTACATGCAGATAGAGTCTATCACTTCTGTTCCCAACACTGAACTTTTTGCTGAATCCTGTCGGGCTACTCCCAGTGATAATCCCCACGATACTATTTCCTACCCCATCATTCTGCATGGGTAAGAAGGACTTTTATCTCTGGTAATTTATAAACCCAGAGGTTATGAAAGTACTGTTATCTGTGATCATTTATAAGCCCAGAGGTTATGAAAGGAATGTTATCTGTGGTCATTTATAATCCCAGAGGTTATGAAAGTACTGTTATCTATGGTCATTTATAATCCCAGAGGTTATGAAAGGACTGTTTTCTGTGTTCATTTATAATCCCAAAGGTTATGAAAGGACTGTTATCTGTGGTCATTTATAATCCCATATCTTATGAAAGGACTGTTATCTGTGGTCATTTATAATCCCAAAGGTTATGAAAGGACTGTTATCTGTGTTCATTTATAATCCCATATGTTATGAAAGGACTGTTATTTGTGGTCATCTATAATCCCAAAGGTTATGAAAGGACTGTTATCTCTGGCAATTTATAATCCCAGAGGTTATTAAAGAAAAGGTACTTTTTATAATATTGTCATGCAGAGAGAGGACATTTAACTTATGAGGTGGTGAACTCAGGAAAACGTCTAATGAGGTATATATTTCCATCGCTTGTGCTTCTCCTTCACAGATGTAAGGCAGACGAAACTGTCCAGCTCTATGCCAACGGTAATCGGTCAAAGGTACAGTTTGCGATGAAGGCGTTCAAGTTCATGGGGCACCATGACCAGGTAAAGATTAGAGCTGCCAGGCAAACTACTGCCCATGTTTTTTGTCTTATTGTTCTCTGTAGGCTGTCATGACTAAATCATCTCCTCTGTGGACAGGTATACATCACCTGCTCAGTCATCCTCTGTGAGGCCGGTATGACCAATAGCAGGTGCTCACAGGGCTGCAGCAGGAGCATCCAGATCACCAAGAGGGAGGCATCGTTCCAAACTGCCACAAATTATACCTCAGGGCACCAAATCCATAAGAGGGATGTTCCCTCAGAGGCCACCGGCTATTTCCTCTCCCACTCTCACCACAAAATCAATGAAAGGGATGCCTCCTATCAGACCTCCGGCCATTTTATCTCCCAGGGTCCGGTGCGTCTCAGGCACCAAATAGACAGCCCAGGTAATACTTTCAGAGATCAGTACAAGCAATACCACGATCACAGGCTAATATATTTGATATATTTACATGAACATTTTAAGTAGTATGTGTGCTTCTTCAGTGTCAAATCCATGACCATTGTGTTTGTAGCCCTTTGTTCTATCAGTTTAGCCTCAATAGATCCAGTGATAAAAGACCTTCAATTCATCATTGTGGTCATTCTGTCTGTGTTAACAAAGGGAACATAAATTGGTTCTGACTCACAGACTATTCGAAAGTGAAATTTTGTCAACACACCCTAACCACTACTATTACTTTGTGGACCTCATTATAACTGTGTGCATTCGTTGACTGAAACTAACTGACTGAAACTATGTTATACTGCCTGTTGAGCCCAAGGGGTACAGGGACCTTGCCTGACACTAACTCTGTCTTCCTCTCTGATTCGCAGTGGTCGAAGGGATGGACGTGAACCTGATCTTTTGTGTTAGCTGTCTGTTAGCAGCTATCGCCATGGTTTGTGGTGTGGTGGTGTACAGGACTCCGAGATCTCCGAACACTAGAATGGTTTGAAAAGAAGCAGTAAGCTATATTTATGTAAATGCATGTGCACTGTAAATACAAAATACAAGTAAAAAGAGACAACTTTGTGGAAGCTTTTCATGTGACTTGACGAAGGCGCTCAAGTGTAAATAGTTTTTTCAGACTTTGAGCCTGAGTGAATGCACTAAGTAATCCGTTAGATTAATTCAATCGGATGACAATTGTTCCTTTTTCTAATTTACAATTTGGAAAGTGCCATCCACTGACAGTTAGCACAAATGGGCATTAGCACAAGCTGATGGTGACTACTACTTACATTCCTCTCTTAAATATTAAACTGATATTGCTTATGGTTCTGTCAGTCATTGGGAGACAAATTATATATTCATATAATATTCATATTAAAGATGTGCTTGTAGATGCACATTCCTCTTTTTTTTCTTCCTTTTCTTGTCATATTATCCAGAAGCTGAAAGATTTCAGGTTGGTGATGTAATTACTGCTATGATGAGGGTTGTTTAAGTTACTACCTCAGTGACTGCTACAGATATCTGGGCAATGCATTGATACTCACAGTGATTTGCATTGAACAGATGCACTATTTTACACTATTTCTGTATAACCTTAGTAAATGCTGGGTGAATTTTATCTGAGATATAATGACATGGCCTAATAAATGTTCTTTCAAAAACTATGTTTGACTCCTTTAATGGTGAAATAAAAACACTTTAATATTGGATCTACTTATAGAATGTATTCATTTTCATCGTAAAGTTCACACACACACACGCACACACTCACACAGAAACACACACAGTACATTTGGGACCCCATGAACCTTCTATGAGGGCTGGAGACTGTCAAGTCACCATGGCGACTGTGTAAACTGGGTAGTACAAGCCTAGTCGGAGGATAGGCTGTTTCTCAGGTTGAGTGATTGACCAGTCGGAGGATAGGCTGTTACTCAGGTTGAGTGACTGACCAGTCGGAGGATAGGCTGTTTCTCAGGTTGAGTGACTGACCTGTCTGAGGATAGGCTGTTACTCAGGTTGAGTGATTGACCAGCTCCCATATTACCTTTTACTGACTAATATTTACACTCCTTACTGGCCATCCACCATGTACTAATGTCGTGATGTTCCCAGGGATACATCTCTTGTCTGTGTTACTCCCCTTACTGGCTGTGCACCACGTACCAATTTCATGATGTTCCCAGGGATACATCTCTTGCCTGTTTTACACTCCTTACTGGCTATCCACTCTTTACCGGGGTGAGCCGTACGGTAGTGTAATTAGTTTGGTCTAAAGTCTACAGTCAGAAAATCGATAATTTGACTTTTGATTATTCAATTATTTACTTTAGTGGGTCGTGTGTACGGCTCTTTTCTCAATACGAGTATTACAGAAAGTGTTCACATTATCTGGATGTATTCCAAATGTGTGATCTCGTACATTTCAGACTTAAATCAGCCGGTTTAACAGTTTAACAGCCGGTTTAAAGGCATCACTTCTTGAAGCCTTTAAAGAGTTGTATTTGTACAAGCAAATGCTACCCAATGTCTGCCATTCATTCAAGTGTAACTGTACTGATTACAATAAACCATTAATTCAAGTGCAACTGTACTGATTACAATACATGAAATATTAAAAGCATAAGTCCATTAATTCAAGTGTAACTGTACTGATTACAATACATGAAATATTAAAGGCATAACTCCATTAATTAAAGTTCTCCCCTATCACTATTTGGGGGGCTGATTTAAAGATGGTTTTAGTTTAATATTTATATTGCTATATGTGCAAAAGTATCTGATATCATTGTACTAGATAGGCACATGTCCTAACAACTTACTTTGCTACATTGTTGCAATCATTTATTGACATTCCACAATGCACGCTTACTTGTAGCACTGACCACTTTATTGACATTCCACAACGCACGCTTACTTGTAGCACTGACCACTTTATTGAATGATGTGCATGAAATGGGCAACACCTATTTATAGATGATAAAGTATCACTGAACATGATTAAAAAATCATGAAAAAATACAAATTTTACAATATGTACAAGACAATATATATAAAGGCATATATGTACAGTATATACAGCTCACTCCTCTAAGCTGTCAACATTGGAGGTGAATTGTTCATATCTGTCGTACACTCTGTTGTCCAGGCCTTCGATGGGGACATCATTTTTACAGGACAGACACAATACAGCTTGAATTGTGTAGCTCTTGCCCAGACCGAAGGACTGCCAGTGCTGTGCATTTTGCTAGAGGAAGCGGGATTATGGGTACAGTTGGAGAGACCGAAGTAGACGGACCAGCAATGGCAGAGGGCACAGGTCTGCTGATGGCAGAGGGCACAGGTCTGGTGATGGTAGAGGGCACAGGTCTGCTGATGGCAGAGGGCACAGGTCTGGTGATGGTAGAGGTGGCGAGGTTCTTCTCACCGGCATTGGAGGCAGTGGCAGCGGGGGTTGAGGCTGGGAGAGTGACGTCATGTAGTATATGCGTTTCCTTTGCGCTCTTTAGCTTTATAATAGATCTATAGATGTGTTTGACAGCATCCTCAGAGCTGCTCCATGTGATTACCAGGGCAAAGGCCCTGAGGGTTGATCCTTGGTGACATGTTTGTGTCATATGGTTGCGTGCAGTGGAGAGACAGAACTGCCCTCAGGTTCTACTGCCCCATTCATCATACAGCACACCCACCTAAATGCAGATGATATATAATTTTCAGGAGACACAATATTCAAATTCAAACATTTCTTTGTTCCAAACTGGTTACAGATGAGTAGAAGTTAAGATGGTGCCTTTCAGCTGTGATCATTTTCTCACAGTTTTGCACGCAAGTTTGTTATTTTGAGAGTGACGTCAATCATTGCACTGTATTTCATTCTAGCAGACACACACAGCTACTCACAAACATATATACACACACACACAGACAAACACACAATCACACACAATCACACAAACACACACACACACTCCTACTTGAACTGTATTTGGCAGTATCTATCTGAAATTATCCACTTCAGTACGTTTACTGAACGTGTGCAAATCCAAATCCAAAACAATGAGAAATAACCATGCTTATTTGCCTTGCTCAGAGTGAAGCTTTCTGACAACTCATTTAGAACTCAGTCTTAAAATAAACCTCTGGACCACCTTCCATACTATTTGGTCTGTATTCTATTATATTGGGTAAGTATTCTATTCTATTTGGTAAGTGGTATATTCTATTTGGTATGTATTCTATTCTATTTGGTAAGTGGAATATTCTATTTGGTCAGTATTATATTCTATTTGGTCAGTATTCTATTCTATTTGGTAAGTGGTATATTCTATTTCGTAAGTACTAATTTATGTTTGGTCAGTATTATATTCTGAATGAGTTGAATACCTGCATTTACATTATACCGAATAGAATACATGTAGTACATGCATTTCCTTTGTGCTCTTTAGCCTGTTTGACAGCATCCTCAGAGCTGCTCTATTAGATTACCAGGGCAAAGGCCCTAAGGGTTGATTCTTGGTGACATGTTTGTGTCATATGGTTGCGTGCAGTGGAGAGACAGAACTGCCCTCAGGTTCTACTGCCCCATCCATCATACAACACACCCACCTAAACTCACAGCGCTGATAGAGGATTTTCACATGAGCTGTCGCTGCCGCAGTTCCCGACGCCCAAACGCTCCAAGCGCAGGTGTGGATACCAGCTTTCTTGCCGCTCCTGCTGGTCTCCCAATGCCGTCGAGGCCGCCTCAAGGATCGGCCAGCACCCTGAGACCGAGGCGGCGACTCCGACGCTGGGGATCCCTTTCTGTTTTGGACATTATCTTCTGTGTTAAGACCTATAAGCTTTAGTATCTAGTGTTCTTTGAGTAGCCCCAGTTATTTTCCTGTTCCCCCGGCTTTGACCATCCCTCATTCCTCAAACTAGTTCTGAGAAAGGTCAACAAAACTCGAATTCCAGTTGTGTCGTCACAATTTTCCATATAGCTCTTCAAATACCAGCTGTCCTTCAAATATGTGTCCTTCCATTATGGAGGATTTCAGTCAGTGGGGCAACACCTGTCAAGAGAACAGAAGATGCAGTGCACATTTAAATCCACTATAGTCCCCTGCAGTGGCGTGGTAGAGGTCGGAGGTCGAGGTTTGGCAAGGCTGTCTCAGCCACATATCATATCTGTAGAACAGTGAGTTCTCCATGGCTGTTGCTACAACAAAAAAGAAACAAACTGGTAACCTCACAGCAGTTTCACATGCTGAGTTTCACATGACCTCCTGGAGACTTCAACACGTTTCTGAGTAGGTGCATACACTGTGATCCCAAAAGGGACACAATATGAAATATTTGATTTGTTATGTGTTTATCTGTCATGAACAGGTCAGTCAGGGTGAACACTAAAAGCCTGTGCCGTGTGTGTGTGTGTGTGTGTGTGTGTGTGTGGGTGTATGTGTGTCTGTGTGTGTGTGCGCGTGCGTGCGTGTGTGTGTGTGTGTGTGTGTGTGTGTGTGTGTGTGTGTGTGTGTGTGTTTAAGTGGGAGGCCGTGGCTTCATTCATGTGTCTGCAGACCTCTGTTGCTATCAAGGGCCCAGTCAGCTCTAGCCAATCACCTCAGTGGGTCTATGGGTCCTGCAAAAGTGCGATCATCATACAATACTTATTTAAGCTGCTTAAATAGCCATTTAAATACGTATAGTTGTTTAAATGCTTTTTAAATACGTATAGCTGCTTAAATACCCATTTAAATACCTGCACTCCCTCTGTTATCTCATCCGATCTTTTCAGATGATTTGTTGTCCAATGAGTGGAACCAGGCCAACCTAGCAACAACTAGAAGTGAACAGCTGATGTTTACTAAATAAGGTGTCAATGATTGATATTTTTTCTCTTTAAATGTATCTATTATCTATTATAACTATTATTAAAGTTCACAACAAACATAACATTGACAGTTATGAAAACGTTATGAAACATTCCAAATATGTGACTCCCAATTGGATATCTAGATTTATTTAGCGTCTGTTAAATGACTACATGTAAATGTAGATATTCAATTGGCAGCCTGTGAATCAAAGTGCGTTGCTAATTTGAGCAGTACTTGTAAATCTGCAAAAAGATTGCTACGTCAGTTTGCAAAACCTTGTTTGTGTAAATGGGAGTGGCGGTTCTCAGGATCTCGAGATCCATTCTTTTACTTTTACTGATAAGTCAATTAGTCAGAACTCAGTGATCCGCCCCTTGTGGTGATTTTGTATGTGTCAGGTAAAACCAGGTGTATGTGAGGCATCACAGTTAAGTGCTTGGAGTGCTCGAGGGAGTTCAAAGCTCGAAGCTCATTTGGCATTTATGGAATGTCTCTGATGACACATGACATTTTGTTTTCCATGCCTTCAAAGGAGTCTTTATTTAGTCAGATTCTCTGGCTCTCTGCACATTGTGTTATTGAATGCTTTTGTTCTTTTGAAAGGATTCTAAATGTACTTGTATCAATACCCATGATGGATGTCCAGTTGTCCCACTTCCAAATATTCCCCAAATGAGACTTTATTACTAGCTCAGAACATAAATATTTGACCTGCTGCAGTTGTACGCTTGTATGCAGTGTGCCTGGCTTTGTGAACCAGTCCAGCTCACCCATCTGACCACAAGTCCTCCAGGCTGCACTCATGGGAGAACTGAAAGCCAGCAGCCATTTGACCAGCTATAGATCAGCTAATCTGTGTCACAGTCTAACAAACTGTCAGAAAGACAATAAATACCTTTAGCTTTGTCGAATGCTTAGTAGTTTGACTCATGGTTTAATAGTTACAATGGTAAAACATGGTTTAATAGTGCTAGATGCTAGTAAGTGTCCCTGAGTGATTTTGACGTTGTTTTGGTTGTGGCTTTGTTAGAGCTGTGTGCCATGCCGTCTCCCTGAGGTGAGGCTAATGTCACGGCTGAACTGGAGAGGCAGGTTTGGCCACTATGTGATGAGTCAGAGGGAGGTTGACATTTCCTTCTGACTATTTAAGAGGAGACATCTTGTCCCTGAGATCAGTACTTGTCTTGGCATACTCCCCAGCCGCTCATATTCTCTTTTGAACAAGAAAGACTATTTACAAAGGTGAGTATATCCATCCACCCGTCTGTTTGTCTGAGAAGAAGGCAGCATAAAGAGATGCTCTGTTGTATGTTGAAAGGATTTGTAGGCTAATTGTAAAAGTGGTAAACTACAGGAAGCAGTTGGCAGTGCGATGGCTCAGGTGGCCTTTATGTACAGGTGTGAGTGCCTTGGTACTATGCTCTTCATTCCAACACAGAGGTTGTAGCCAGCGTGGTCAGTTTCAAAATTTGTGTCGGATGGACATAAAAATAACACCCCCAGAAACCTTGAATCTTCAAGAAACTAAAAAAATAAATTAGCACTTTGTAAGGAGAACTAGCTCTTAGGAAGTGTGGAAGTGTGAATCCCAGTGGAATAGTCTGGAACAGTTATGTGTCAGTCCTCTGTGATGTGCCATAGTCCTGAGTTTCTATGGCCTGGTAGTGAACCTTGAGGCCTGGCCATCACTAAGCAAATTATCATGCTGATTGCTATTTAATGAATGGGTTTACATTCCTGCAGTTTAAGTGTTATGCATTTACATGTAGGTTATGGATGCTACAGTTGTGTGAATTTTGACACTTTATTTGAACTCTCTTTTATGAGACTAACATACACATTTTCAAGTCATGGAAGATACAGCTTTTCATTACAACGTCCGTTGTCCTGTACTAAAATAGTGTCATGTTACTATTATCAGTAATTGTTGACAGCTCAAGAGATTTGATGCAATGAGAGCTGATGCCACATTTAATTCGTAATACTCAGATGGCAATTACCATAATGACAAAATCACACTTTTCCGTATATACCATCTATTATGACATGGTTATGTTAGTCTTATAACATGGTTATAACAGTCTTATAACAGAGGGTTCAAATGCAGTGCTCTTTGCCGGACCCCCTTCAGTGCTTTCATCTGTATATATAAGTGAATGAAGGTGGAAAAATGTCTTCAGAAACAATAGAAACGTTAACGAAGTGGTATATAATGAGGTGATAACTGTGCAGCTACCTGATTAATGCCCACGCTCATCATGAGTATATCATTTGCAGAATGTGGTTGGCTGTTTACATTTACATTTACAGAAATGGCCACACACACAATTGTAAACTAAATACATACGTATACCTTATGTGGCTTATGCAGCGTCCAATGTATAAATATGGATATGTCAATATTCTAAAGTAAATAAAGAAAGGATAGAATGAGTGAATGTATGTGTTATTCTAAAAGAAAAGATAGATTGAATGAGTGAATTTATTATAGGTCTTCTTTTCTGTTTGAGTCATTATTTTCTTTGTGTTTCTGTAGTTGTCCTGGGACGTTCAAGGAAGTGAGGACAGATTTCCAGCATACTTTTTTGTGCTCCAACTGGCATCCAAAAGTAGGTCTTTGTCCCATTGCCCACATTGTCATTATTTCCAAATGAAATAAAGGGGAAAAAAGGAATTGACATGACTTAAGACACAAGTCATCACATAATGATTAGGCTTCCCCTTTAATCACCACGCTGTGGGGCTTTTCTGTCCCCAAGAATCGAATTCAAGAATGAGCATGGCAATCCCATAGATTAACTACAAATGCTTGCCATGGTTGTGAATAGGATAAAAGTATACTCTTTAAGTATTTGCATATACACAATTGTTTTCCACAGTTTTACCTTTAGACTGTTACTAGACTTGCACTGATTCAAATTGCTGTGCCCGATCAGCATATTGTCTGCAGGGATGAATAGGGTGTGTGCAGTTTTAACCAGACCGCATTCCAATGTTAGCCTAAAATCTCTTTCCTGCCCCTGTGTTTCGCCTTTTGGAAATGGCACAATAACATTTTAATTCAGCTTATTTTAGAACATTCTCAATAGAGAACAAAATAATCTTTTATGAAAATATTTACTGAATCTTTCTTTCTTTTTCTTTAGTGATTCCTGATTCTACTTTAGCAGGTAAGAGGTGCAAACCTCTGTTATCACCTGCAATATGTTATGCACACCACCCTTTGAGAATCTTATCATCAATGACCAGAACACAATCATGGTGTTATCTGTGATATTCTTTTTTCATATGTTAACATATCCATTTCCCCAGCATCTCTCCTTTTCAGTATTTTCCTACTTGCTGGTAAGTGAAATTCAGGCATATTTTTATTCAGCAATTGGTACTGCATGCCATAATAGATGCTTCTGTGCCATTGTATGTGGTGTCAGGGGAGATAGCTTTATCATGTAGTCTTGGTGAAACCTCCATTTAAGGGGTTTGTCGTTGTATCGGCCAGTATCATTGACACTGAGATCAATCAATATTAGATCATTAGTCAGCCTTGCTGTAGTCAATCCAGTCAGTGGTCAGGTGGGCTGAAAACTCTTCATCATTAATATGCTTGTAAAAGCACAACGCCTAATTCATCAATTTATCATAAGAAGATGAAATGGTCAAATCAAGAGTTCATTATTTAAACTACGTAAAATTAGTCTTTCCAGACAAACATGAGGTATTATTTTTTCCCGATTGGTGAGCCATTCAATCACATACTGCACTCAAACCCTGAGCCAAAGGGAGATTAAATCCATGGCTGCTTGGGTCAGTATCATACTGCACTCAAACCCTGAGCCAAAGGGAGCTTAAACCCATGAATGCTTGGGTCAGTCTCATACTGCACTCAAACCCTGAGCCAAAGGGAGCTTAAACCCATGGCTAATTGGGTCAGTCACTGCTGCATCCTTTAGGCAGTCAGGCAGTGAGGCCGACCCACTGCACATGTTTACCACAGTAGATATCAAATAATAGTTCAGAGTCCAATAGTCTCACGGTCAATACAGTGCAGGGGGAGATTTGCAGCGTCAGCAGTGTGTTTGTAGAGGATTTACCTTTATGAATAAAATGAAGCATTTATAACCTGATGTATAAGGTGAATAAACTGACTCAGCATATTTCTCTGGCAGGTGGGGTAGAAGCCAATCCAGGTAAGAGAGATGTGTAATTATGTCATGAAAGTCATACAATAATATAAATGCATATAACATCTGAACATATAATTTATATCTTATATAATTCATATATTATATATATAATATAAGTATATGTTATATAATATATATATATATATATATATGTGTGTGTGTGTGTGTGAATAATTGTAATTATTAACTATTCATAGGTTAAACAAATTACTCTACACCATCATTAATCATTTCATCATAATGCACGTGTCCCTATGTAATATGGAAACATGAGCAATGGGGATGTGACAGGAACAACAGCAAAGCAACCATTTTGTTAGCTGGTTTCACTTTCATTACATTTAAATAAAATATACTCAATCTCAAAGTTTAAATCGCTTAAAGAACATATGTCTTCTGGATTGTATGTGATGTGTTGACCTCTAATACAGAGTGCTGTGTGATAAGTGAAAACCAGTACAGTCAAATGGGCTTGAAAAGCTACATCTCCCCTTGCTGTGTTAAACAGGTTCCTTACCTTTTGCCCTACATTCAGAACTCATTGTGTTGATTGATTACCACGTTGTGTTCCATCAGTACTGCACTGAGTAGACACTGAGTCATTTCTAGTATGATTCTCAATACAGTCTTTCTTTGCCATAGAGGCACCAAATTGTATACTGCAGGGTACATTTTTAAAAAGCTGTAAAGCTCTCTCTAGTTGATCCTACTGGTAGTGCTCCAGAAATGAGTTTAATCCCTTTAAATATTTTACAGATGAAATGGAGGTGATTTGCCTGGAGAACAGTATGGAACTTGTGCTGAATAAATCTGGTAGAATTGGGCTGAGTGCAGAGTACCTGAGGCTGGGCGATTCCAACTGCACTCTGTACTCAAACGGGACTCATCTGCTGTCCAATATGTCCCTCGATGCATGTGGCACTGTGATGGAGGTGAGACTTCTTCTTCACATCCTCAGGTCATCTTAGAATCCCATTCAGGGTTTACGGCTCTACAAAGTAACTTAGGGGCAAAGCTTAGAATCATTAGAGAATAGAACAAAGCTTAGAATCATTAGATAACAGAACAAAGCTCAGAATTTTTAGAGAATAAAGCTAAGCTTAGTATCATCAGAGAATAGAACAAATGAAAGAAAAAAAAGGAAGAAACAGCCATTCCACTCTCCCACCCACAAGCCCTTCACTTATCCAAAATTGGGTTAATTTCCAACCTAAATCAGTGAAATACTGACAAAGAAGGGTTCATATCCAACCTTACTCAGTGAAGTACTGACAAAGAAGGGTTCATTTCCAACCTAAATCAGTGAAATACTGACAAAGAAGGGTTCATATCCAACCTTAATCAGTGAAGTACTGACAAAGGAGGGTTCATATCCAACCTAACACAGTGAAGTACTGACAAAGAAGGGTTCATATCCAACCTTAATCAGTGAAGTACTGACAAAGGGTGCTCCCATGACAACCCCAGTGAAGTACTGACAAAGGGTGCTCCCATGACAACCCCAGTGAAATGCTCACGAACGCATCTTAGTTGTTGTTGATGTTTTGCTAAAGATTGGTATGATGATTGTAGTGTACCACCTAGATGGTTGTAGTGCAGGGGCAGCACAAAGATTGTATGTTTTTTTTTCTTTTGTTGTGTTAACATTGGAATGTGGTCTGGTTAAAACTGCACACACCCTATTCATCCCTGCAGACAATATGCTGATCGGGCACAGCAATGTGAATCAGTGCAAGTCTAGTAGCAGTCTAAAGGTAAAACTGTGGAAAACAATTGTGTATATGCAAAATACAATTGTGCCCATGCAAATACTTAAAGAGTATACTTTTATCCCATTCACAATCATGGCAAGCATTTGTAGTTAATCTATGGGATTGCCATGCTCATTTTTTAATTAGCTTTTTGGGGACAGAAAAGGCCCACAGCGTGGTGGGTATCAGTGTTGGGTATCAGCACTTGCATGTGTCAGTGAGAGGATTGGTCGCTGTGGGAAGTCCCCAACCAATAGCACAAGGAATTTAACATCTTTTCCTGTGTATAACTAAGATTACAGTCATGGATTTGAACAAATGATGAGCACAGATAGGTGAAAACATAGGATCTTCCACCATACATAGCCCCTCTCAGCCCCACAGCCCCTCTCAGGCCCAGAGCCCCTCTCAGGCCCAGAGCCCCTGGGTGATATACAATTTTTCCGTCTAAACTTGCCTAATTTTCTGTATTGCTAACACTACTATAGTATTGTATCTTCATTTGACAAAATGAAGTCAGTAAAGCTTGAGTCTTTCACCCGCCACTGTTAATGTTATTTGCCTCCAATGTTCTGCTCCTTGTTTGTGTTTCTAAGGATGATGGTGTAGATCTCATCTTTACCAATGAAGTTGTGTCTTTCAACGAATCCGATGCTGTTGTAGTCAGGGACCCTTTGGTGGAGATTGAGTTCTCTTGCAAGTATCCCAAACAGAGCAGCGTGACTCTCGACTTCCTTGGTCACAGGCCCCCAGTCAACTTCACACAGAGGGGCTTTGGTACGTTCACCTTGCAGTTTGAATTCTTCGAGTCAAGTACATTCAGTCTTGCGAAGGACCCAAGCACCTACCCTCTGGAGTTCGATCTGGGAGACATGATGTACATGCAGATTCAGTCCTTCACCTCCGTTCCCAACACTGTGCTGTTTGCTGAGTCCTGCACCGCAACTCCCAGCGATGACCCCAACAGTGCCAGTAAATATCCCATCATTAAAGACGGGTAAGGCTTTTGATCTCCAGTGCTACATAAAGCATCGAGTGCAAGACAGATATGAAAAGCCCATGTAGAGGAAATGTGTTAAGCTAATGACAGTTCTTGGAAATATGACAAAAATGTTTAAGTGTTGATCACGTGCCCTGCCCTTCTACAGATGTAAAGTCGATCAGACCGTACAGCTCTATGCCAATGGACAACAGTCAGAGGTCCAGTTTGCAATGGAGGCCTTCAAGTTTATTGGACTGCATGAGCAGGTAACGATCATAACTGTGAAGACAATCTACTGACCGTGCAATTCATATGACTTATTGTCCTCTATTGGTTCTCCTGATTAAGCCATGTCCTCTGTGTGCAGGTGTTCATCCGATGCTCCGTCATCCTCTGTAAGGCTGACACAAACAGCAGCAGATGCTCTCAGGGCTGTGTGAATCGTGCTAAAAGAGAGGCCCCACTCCAGACTGGTGCTGACTTTCTCCCCACTGAAGAGCACCAGATCCAAAAGACAGAGGGTCTCCGCCTGCCCGCCGGCCATATTGCCGCCAGCTCTGAGCACACCATCCGCAAGAGGGAGGCACCCTTCCAGACCGCTAATCACGTCATCCTCCAGGGCCCCTTGCGTCTTAGGCGCAGTTTGACCAAACAAGGTAACGAACGTAGACAGAGAACATTGTACCAGCGATACCAGGGGTAGCTGGTCTCTGATTGGTTAAAACCAGTCACCTGATCGGTCTTAACCAATCAGAAACCAGAATTACTTCCGGTTACCACCGATTGTCGGTTTACAAGTGAGTTTAGTATTACCAGGGGTAGCAATCACTTAATCCGATGGATAAAAGGTTGGACTTATACAGAGAAAGGTAGCTGCCCTCCATCCAGAGATGTGATTCGTAAGAGTTCATTATACAGTACAGTACTAAAACAGGCATGATCCCACCACCTTGTAAGAGCCTGGTGACTTAGTTGTTACTGAATCTTTAAGCAATATGACATCAGTGAGAATGGGTTAGTGAAGGGTATCAGCCCTAACCAGCAATATAACACCAGTGAGAGTGGGTTAGTGAAGGGTATCAGCCCTAACCAGCAATATGACACCAGTGAGAGTGGGTTAGTGAAGGATATCAGCCCTAACCAGCAATATGACACCAGTGAGAGTGGGTTAGTGAAGGATATCCTCACGGCTGTGACTCAGAGTGCTACAGGTCACAGGGCAGCCAATCAGAAGTTGATAAATAGTTTGATTGATAAATAGTTTGACTGGAACTAATGGTTGTAGAAACAACCTTGTACAGGGGTGGCATTCTCTACACAGATTGTCACGTTATAATGGACAGTTATGAACAGTCTAAACAAGCTTTGTGACTTGCATTAGAGTTTTAAGTGCTGGAATTGTTTTAAATTGTTGTGGCGCAAAGCTGCTTTTGAAATCAGTCCTCACTGTCTTAAAAACACTTTTTTTCCTCTCTGTTGTACAGTGGCAGTGAACATGGACCCAAACATAATGCTCACCATTGGTGCTTTCGTGGCTGCTGTTGCCATGGCATGTGGAGTGATGCTCTACAGAACCTGGAAATCAAGTGATAAATATGAGAGAATGGTTTGACATGGTCTAAAGGTCTTCTAAATGCAAGAATGTCAGATTTGTAAAAAGGTCTATGGACCATTTACAAAAAAAGATTAGCAAATTATATACAATACTTAGTTATTTTTCGTAAAGGTAATCATTGCCCTGATATTCATAGAGATTATCTTAATGCATACTGTGATCTTCAGCGTCTTCAGAACTCAATTTTACATTTTACATTTACATTAAAGGTTTTGTGGGCACTTCTTTTGTTTCTTCTCATTCTTTCTGGATCTAAGAATGACAAAATGATTGTGATAGGTGAAAATTCACCCTAGTTACCTCAGGACTCCGGAGCTGCATATAAGTATATTTATTAGACAAACAACAATTGCAATCGGGCTCACTCCCAGCACAAGGCTGAAAGTGAAGCAATGATAAACACATCGCACAAGGTTTATATAGACAGACGTTCAGCAGGGATAACCACGTGGTGGATTTCTGACGTCCGAGGCAAGGATGGAAGTTTTGCAAGGTCGGAAGAAGCACAGTTCGATCCTTCTTATCACTTCTGGTCTAAACATGCTCTTGTACATATGCAGACTAAGTGGCACCTAATATTCTAAGTTACACACACACGCAGAAACACAGGAAAGCAATGTTCCTGCTTACATAAGTACATGATTCATATAAGGTAATTAATAATACAAGGCACTTGATTATTATATTCTTAAATCATTAACAGTGTTTGGAAATTATCTCCATCAGATTGTTATTTGGTTCTTCAGATGCTTGCCATGTTTATTTCCTCAAAACTGAAGTCTTTAAACCAAATTTGAGAGACTTAAGTTGAAACAGTCTTGAGTTATTTATTGTTGTGGTTGCACCTACAGTGTCTTGAACAGATTATTAACAATTTGAGTTACAATAAAGAAGTACATTTGTTATACCTCTGAAACAATACCCTACCCAACAGAGGGTTGTTTAAAAGTGTTTGAAGATAATTTGGCTCTTCTCCGCGATAATAAATGGGCCTTTCACACTCTCATTTTCAAATTTCGTCATTGATTTTTATTTGCTTCATTGTTGAAAATGTCAGACATTTTCAGAAATTTTCAAAACAGGCTCAGTCCAATAGCTCATGTAACTCATTTATTATATGGCTCTTCATAATGTTCCAAAAAGTTCAGTTGATTTGAAATAGACCACCCCAACGTTCGTAGGTCTGATATTTCTTTTATTTATATGGTAACGACAGTACAAACGTTCTGATTGGCTAATGCGTAGTCATGTGTCCCGTGTATTGCCCTCCGACGATTTACTTGCAAAGTTTTTTATGGTGGTGTAAATATTCCAAGGCTCTCAGATGAACCGAAAATTTCTTATTGAAAGTGATGACGAAGACTAGAAACTATAGTTTAAATCACTTGGTGTTGAGTGTTGTTACTTTGTGTTTGAAACTTGGAATTAAATCAATTTTAGCAGAGCCATGTTGTCCTTACAATGTCTTATAATGCAAAACAAATTTACAATTTACTAACCTAGACCGTACATTTATCGTAACGGAAAGTCATTGTTACTTGAAGTCAGCAAGTATCTAATGCAGGGGTCTTAAACTCCCGGACCAGATCCGGCCCGCCAAACGATTTCATCCGGCCCGCCGGCTCCTCAGAATGTTGCAAGTCCCCCAGTCATTAACGGAAAAAAGGGCTAGCTGTGTGTCAAAAGTTTTGGTGCATATTCTGTGGCTGTGGACGAGAGTACTGACATAAATGATAATGCTCAGCTTTTGTCCGCGGTGTTAACAACCAGTTTGAAGTGACAGAGGAATTGCTTTGTGTAAAAAACAAGCAACATGCAAGGCCGTACCACACCTGAGGATCTAATTGAGCAACTGTGTGACGCAATTGAGTATGCATGTCATGGAAGTCGCTCTGGGGAATAACAACAGACGGTGCACCATCAATGATCAGCACATCAGTAAACTATTCATTTTAGATCACTATAGATGGAAATATGTTGTATTTTGACAGACAAATTAAATTATACACTTGAAATATATTTATTATAAATACATCTATTTTATAAAATAAAATAATTCTGATTTTTACTGAAACTTTATTCAGTTTTCTGCTTTGTTTTGTTTGTTTGCAGCCGTGTTACCAACTATACAAAAGTGGTGCAGTACAGAATTTGCTTTGAAATGTGCATGTATAAAGGAAAATTATAGATGTAGTTGTCGATGAAGACATTATCCCACTATTACTGCTGTATATGTAAGTCATGGGCAATCGATGAGACAAAGTGATCCAAAAATGCAACTATAACAAACGCCTTTATCCAAAGAGCATCTTGCATTGCCCAGGAATTGAAACCAAGGTCAGCTACTTGTTATTCAACAACACTAACCATTGCACCACTGATCACACATGGTATATTTGCCACACTCAAAAGTGGTATCTACAGTATTGTGATCAAAACAATCCGGCCCCCCACTGACCAGACTGTACGCTCATCGGCCCCCAGGTAATTCGAGTTTGAGACCCCTGATCTAATGGGTTGCTACACAACACCTGAAACTTTTTCGTGAGAAGACTTGAGAGCTCAACAAAACTATATTTTTTCTATTTACAATTACCATTTCTTTTCATTTACAAAATGGCATTCGCTATCGCTCAGTCGATATTTTTTGATAATAAATGGTGGATTATTGTTTAGAACCAGTAATTTGTAAAAAAAAAAAAGGGAAAAATAGTAATTTGAGGGTTGCTATGTTTTTGTTACCTCCCTTGAATGCTGCAACATTCCATGTTTTCCACTTTGCTAAACTGGTTTGAGACAATCAGTCCTAAAATAGGTCGATTTCACACACCGGTCATACCCTTTTGAACATGGTTTAAGTCAGAGCCAGCCACACCTTCCTGTCAACAGGGACAATACTGTTGGTGAGTCTCAGTCTCCCAACATAGATGTGGCTCTTCACCTAGAGCCTAAAGCAAATACACAACATGTACACTTTTCCATAATTGGTTTAAAACAATTATGCAAATTCCTAGCTGTCCAACACATCCAGCAACTTCAATCAGAAAAGCCCAAGGGCTCCCGAGGCCACCTGGCAATTCCAACAGTCCACTTAATTAAACTGTGTGCCTAAAATTGTCAGTGGCTTCTTAGTCCCTGAAGCAGCTAACTCGTCATGAGAGCAAAAGAGCTTTAGAACAAGTACGCCCCAGCATTTGACAGAGCCATTATTTAATTTATCTTTAACACATACATTTGGGGAGAGTCACCGGCCTCGCAGACCAGGCTAACAACATACATAGCCCCACGCTTTGTACACCATATGCATGACAGCTAATCAGAGACAGATCAGCTGGGTGGAGGCATCCGGCAACATATTTAACCCCTTCCTGTCCACATGGACAGTACCCCAAATGCCTTAAGCCTGTACCATTACCAGTTATCAGCAGCCTTAATGACTACAGACCAGAGGCTCTCACCTCCACTGTGATAAAGTGCTTCGAGAGGCTCGTTCTAAAACACATCAAATCCACACCTTCTCCCACTCTGGTTCAACACCAGTTTGCATTTAGAGACAACTGATCAACAGAAGGTTCTATCAACACAGCTCTCCACACTGCACCGAACCACGCATGTGAGGTTCCATCAACATAGCTCTCCATACTGCACTGAACCACGCACGTGAGGTTCCATCAACACAGTTCTCCACACTGCACTGAACCACGCACATGAGGTTCCATCAACACAACACAGTTCTCCATACTGCACCGAACCACGCATGTGAGGTTCCATCAACACAGTTCTCCACACTGCACTGAACCACGCACGTGAGGATGGTACCCACACTGCTCAACCTGGGTGCCGGTGAGTACGCATACATATGGGTTAAAGACATTTTTATTTAATGTATAATGTGTTTATTGATCAAACCAAAAAGCATTTTACAAACAGTATAAGAATTGACCGCACAAAGGAGGAGGGGGGGTCTGACATTTTTCTTATTTTTTAAAACAGGAGTAACCACATGAACAGGAAACAAATGTGGTTCCTGCCACCCACCCACCCATCCCCTTTGTGTCCTATTTGAGTACAACACACACATATATAAGTGATAAGTGTATCAAACAAAAATAAATAAATACAAATAAAATGAAATAATTTCAGATGCCTAAAAGATGCTATCACATGCTATGACTAGCCTGCACCACTAAACCAACAGGTTTTCATCACTCAGCATGTCTTGGAAATTAAAAGCATTTCAGTGACATTTGCACAAACATTTCTGCAATTACCAGAAATGTGTGTTGGACTGTGTCAGTTGTGCACATCTGAGCTTATGGAAATGGTGGGGCTAGAGAAACCCCCTTTGTGTTTTGAAATGCACGAGGAGAAATAAAGAAAGAGATTATACACACATTTACTCCCAGCTCACAGAGTTTAGTTTCTAGGGTTCCTAACTGTGTCGCTAACTCAACACAGAACATCACTGGCCCACAGCTGCCTTCACTACATGACATTTACAGAACCCAATGTTTACGTTGGGCCAAAAACATAATAAAGGATTCATGTCACCCTGGCAACCACCTCTTCACTCTGCTGCCCCCTGGCGGGCACTATCGGTCTATTAAGACCTGCACCTCCAGACTCCTCAAAAACGTCTATCATGGATGGATTATGAAACCATGGGCCCCTGGGCCTGGACGTGTAACAGCATTTAAGCCACCTCTTATATTAACTAAAACAAAGTCTGAAAACAATTGACAGCAAGCAAAGTTAATAACAGCGACTTCACGCAGAGGTTCTGGCTCAGGGGCCCCCTCGGTAGACCCCCCTGGTTTTCTAGCCACTCCATTTCAAAACTGTGACACAATAATACTGAGACAACTGTGTGCAATAATAAGTGACTGGGACTGTGCAATAACACTGCAGCTGTGTGCAGTAATAATAGACTGCTTAATTTGGCATGCGAGTAATGAAATATTGACTATATATTGTGTGTGTGTGTGTGTTCATTTATGTTTTGCTGAAACATTGGTATTGAATTTCTTTTTTGTCAATTTCGACATTTTTTTCTTTTACAAGTTACAAGTCTTTTATTTGTCTGATGCACAAAATGACACAGGGTCAGACTGGGCACTGAAATTCTTATAAACATATAATAACCTAAATAACCTTACTAAATATACAAGATAAATATACAATACGGTGTGCTAAACATATAACAACCTATACATATAATACTACATATACATATAGCAGCCTATACATATAATACTAACATATATACATATAACATATAATACACATATAATAAACTATGCTACCCTATTGACCTATACTAACCTACATACAACCCAGTGAGGGAGTTACAGGTAGTGCAATTTTCTGATAAGGTATTACTGGTAGTGCAAACAGTAGGTTGGAAGTGACAGTATATGTAGTGTAGTGCAAACAGTAATATGAAAGTGACAGTGACGAGTGCAAAAGTGGCGGTGGAGTATCAATGTCCATTTAGCAGCCTGATGGCCCTGGGGTAAAAGCTGTTCTCCAGTCTGTGTGTACGAGACCGGATGCTACGGCACCGCCTTCTTTTTTTCTTCATGTCAATCTTTCTCAGTGCAGGGTTTCTTTTATACTGCATCGTCTTTTTTCGATGCCAATTCTGTTCAGTGTCAACGTACTTCAACTGCTTTTGTTTTTTTCAATACCAAACCTAAAGTCTCTGTTTTAGCTCCATATGCCCTATATCATAATTCCACAAGACTGTCTTTATTATTTCAACCACTAGTGGGAAACACTGTACCATTTTAGATGTTGGTACAGACTCAATCCCTCACAGTAGTAGCCTATGCTGTTAAACAGGTTTAGCTCATTGGTGGTTTTCATATGACATCTTAATGGAATCCCAGTCGAGCTTCCATACGCGCTAAATGCACACCCAAAGTGCAATAACACTGCAGCTGTGTGCAGTAATAATAGACTGCTTAATTTGGCGTACGAGTAATGAAATATTGACTATACTGTATATTGTGTGTGTGTGTGTGTTTATTTATGTTTTGCTGAAACATTGGTATTGAATTTCTTTTTTGTCAATTTCGACATTTTTTTCTTTTTTTTCACACACAAAGCATCAGCCTAAAGCATCCATACATGCTACATGCATACCCATGGTGTCCGTATAGAACTTAGAAACTCCATATAGTCATATAGTCATAAATCATAAATTAGCAAGAAAAAAACAGAACATTTATGGGATTAAAGCTGTAAATTAAGAGAAACCTGTAAATTTGCATAAACATGTCCTCAAATGACAGTGTACACATATTTCCTATACTTCTATACTCTTTTCATACCATAACTACTGGTTGTTATATTTCCTATACTTCTATACTCTTTTCATACCATTGGCGCCAATAGTAAAAGATACTGTAACAAAGGATGATACACATTACAAGCCTTGCCCTATTGAATAACCTTCGATTGGGATGATATCTGAGTTCCACATTTTTTCAGGTGACGTGTTCAGACATGTCTATGTAAAACCTACCCTATACAATTACATTTCCCTTCTTGCATCCACTGTAATCTCGATCTAAAAGAAAAACAAAATGAAGGAAGTGAGGGAATGTTATCAACATCTTTCAGACATTTTAGATAGCATGTTAGGTAATGTAAGTGAGTACGTGGAAATTCTTTATATTTTGGAAGACCACACAATGATAAACAACAATACAAATAATAATAAATAGACCACACAATAATAAACAAAGATAAATCACACAATCCAAAAGGTAATAAAACAGGGAAGTTAAAGAAGATTTTAAGGAAAGATTTTTTTTTTTTTTTGGGTTAAGGGATAATCTTGAGAATTTAAGGACAATCCCCATGGATGTGACCTGCCAGCTGGATATCCTTGGGCATGATGGGGGCTCTCTAGGCATGGCTGGTGCAGAGATTGGTGTCCTCAAACAGGCCAACCAGGTAAGCTTCACTGGTCCTGAGTGATCTCTCTGACCAGGTCTCTTTAGAAGGTCAGCTTGCGGATCAGCAGTTCGGTGGACTTCTGGTATTTCTCTCAGACCTAGGGTACCGGACCTATAATATCTCTCTCAGAGCTACAGTACCAGGCCTGTGATCTCTCTCTCTCAGAGCTACAGTACCAGGCCTGTAACGGTGAGGGTTTATGCGGGCAGCCGTAGTAGCGAGCTGCTTGATCGGGGCTTTGCCACTACGAGATTTAGGAGAAGTCTGCTTGGTACTTTCATTGTTGATATACTTTCTTGGTAATCTTCAGAAGTATACAAAAACAGGAAGTTGGATAGATAGGAAGCCTAGATTATCCAATTGTACAGGCTTATACTATTAACACAAAACAAGCGATTAAACTTAACTAAACTATCACATACAAACACAGAACAAAAAATGGTTAGACTCAATAGTGTCCCCGTTACTAGGCAACCTGTGGACCAAACAGTCCAGAGGCAGTGTTTGTGTTTACAAATTAAGTTACAAATCATATATTTCTTTGGCTTTTTTCCTTAGATTTTTGAAAAGTTACAGAGAAATATACACTGTACAATCGAAAAACATTATTGTAGCCAATGGATGTTCCTCTCTATCAGCATAGAGTGTTAGAGTTACATCGACTTCAACAAGATACTCAGTGAGAACACGTGAGGGACAGAGAACCTTCCATACTATTTGGTCTGTATTCCATTTTATTTGGTATCCTAAGTATTCTATTCTATTTGATCAGTATTACAAACTATTTGGTAAGTGGTATATTCTATTGGGTAAGTATTCTATTCTATTTGGTAAGTGGAATATTCTATTTGGTCAGTATTATATTCTATTTGGTAAGTATTATATTCTATTTGGTAAGTACTAATCTCTTTTTGGTCAGTATTATATTCTATTTGGTAAGTATAATATTATATTTGTTAAGTATTATATTCTATTTGGTAAGTACTAATTTCTTTTTGGTCAGTATTATATTCTATTTGGTAAGTATAATATTATATTTGTTAAGTATTGTATTCTATTTGGTAAGTACTAATTTCTTTTTGGTCAGTATTGTATTCTATTTGGTAAGTATAATATTATATTTGTTAAGTATTATATTCTATTTGGTAAGTACTAATTTCTGTTTGGTCAGTATTGTATTCTGAATGAGTTGAAATACCTGCATTTACATTACACTGAATAGAATAGAAGGCCCAGAGGGTTGTTCCTTGGTGACATGTTTGTGTCATATGGTTGCGTGCAGTGGCGAGAACTGCCCTCAGGTTCTACTGTCCCATCCATCATACAGCACACCCACCTAAAAGCAGATGATATATGATTTTCAGGAGACACAATATTCAAATTCAAACATTTCTGTGTTCCAAACTGGTTACAGATTAAAGGTTAAGACTGTGCCTTTCAGCTGTGATCATTTTCTCACAGTTTTGAATCTGGCAAACATTCTCATGCAAGTTTTTTACTTATTTGTATCTTATTCCTATTAAATTAAACAAATATATGTTTAGAATACTTACACATCTCATTCTCTTTTTATCTTATTCCTATGCCCCAAGCGCAGGTGTGGAAACCCCTTAGTTGGTCTCCCAATGCCGTGCAGTGTGTGTGTGTGTGTGTGTGTGTGTGTGTGTGTGTGTGTGTGTGTGTGTGTGTGTGTGTGTGTGTGTGTGTGTGTGTCAGTGGCGGTGTGGGAATAGTGGGCCGCCCCCCTTAAAATTTTGAGGTCAAAATATTGTAAGACATGTCAAAAAACATTATATACCAAATAATTAAAATAAAAAAAATTACCGTGTTTACGCGTTAAATGTGTGTGGGAGACCGTAAGCCTCTGTCAACAACCACTCAAATGTGTCCGAACATAATATATTGCAATTCGTCAGTACTGAGAAAAGGCCCAGCACCCCGAGACCTAGGTGCCTAGGCTCCGGGGATCCCTTTCTGTTTTGGACTTTATCTTCTGTGTTATTTGCTTTAGTATCTAGTGTTCTTTGTGGAGCCCCAGTTATTTTCCTGTTCCCCCGGCTTTGGCTATCCAAAAAAACCTGTCATCATCATCATTTTTGACATTCAACAGAAAAGCGTGCATTTGAAACATAAGCAGGCCTGCACTAGAACAAAGGTCCAACTGGGAGTCATCCAAGGATAAATTTAGCACTTAGGCTAATACTACTCACACGTAGCTTTTACACTTAGACAAATGTTACACACACACAAACACACACACACACATAGATTTACCACTTAGACTAATATTACGCACAACCTTTGTGTATCAATTTGATTTTCATCTATAAACTGAAGATTAAGCCCTTCGAGAAGTTGTTGATAGTTGTGAGATTTTCAGTTGGCTACCCCAGCGACCCCGGCGACCCCAGCCTAACTGAAGTCCATTATACTTGAACAGTTTTGCAAATAGCTATTCAAATGTCTACCATCCCTCATTTCTCAAACTAGTTCCGAGAAAGGTCAACAAAACTCAAATTCCAGTTGTGCTGTGGCAATTTTGCATATAGCTCTTCAAATACCAGCTGTCCTTCAAATATGTGTCCTTTCATTCCGTAATTTTTCAGTCAGTGGGGCAACACCTGTCAAGAGAACAGAAGAAACAGTGGACATTTACGTAAAGCCACTATAGTCCCCTGCAGCTGCGTGGTAGAGGTCGGAGGTCAAGGTTTGCCAAGGCTGTCTCAGCCACATATCATATCTGTAGAACAGTGAGTTCTCCATGGCTGTTGCTACAACAAAAAAGAAACAAACTGGTAACCTCACGGCAGTTTCACATGCTGAGTTTCACATGACCTCCTGGAGACTTCAACACGTTTCTGAGTAGGTGCATACACTGTGATCCCAAAAGGGATGTGTGTGTGTGTGTGTGTGTGTGTTTGTGTTTGTGTGTGTGTGGGTGTATGTGTGTGTTTGTGTGTGTGTGTGTGTGGGTGTGTGTGTGTGTGTGTGTATGTGTGTGTGTGTTTGTGTGTGTGTGTGTGTGTTTGTGTGTTTTTGTGTGTGTGTGTGTTTGTGTGTGTTTGTGTGTGTGTGGGTGTATGTGTGTGTGCGTGTGTGTGTGTGTGTGTGTGTGTGTGTGTGTGTGTGTGTGTGTGTGTGTGTTTGTGTGTGTGTGTGAGTGTGTGTGTGTGTGTGTGTGTGTGTGTGTGGCTTCATTCATGTGTCTGCAGACCTCTGCTGCTATCAAGGGCCCAGTCAGCTCTAGTCAATCACCTCAGTGGGTCTATGGGTCCTGCAAAAGTGCGACCATCATACAATACTTATTAAAGCTGCTTAAATAGCCATTTAAATACGTATAGTTGTTTAAATTGCTATTTGAATACATATAGCTGTTTAAATATCCATTTTAATACCTGCACTCCCTCTGTTGTCTCACCAGTGCTTTTAAGATGATTTGTTGTCAAATAGTTGGAACAAGGTCAACCTAACAACAACCAGAAGTGAACAGCTAATGTTTACTCCATAAGGTGTCAATGAATGATATTTTTCTCCTTAAATGTATTTATTATCTATTATTACTACTATTAAAGTAACACAACAAACATTACATTGAAACAGTTATGAAACATTCCAAATATGTGACTCCCAATTGGATATCTACATTTATTTAGCATCTGCTAAATGGCTACGTGTAAATGTAGTTATCCAATTTGGAGTCTGTGAATCAAAGTGCTTTGCTAATTTTAGCAATTCTTGGAATGTAAATCTGCAAAAAGATTGCTACGTCAGTTTGCAAAACCTTGTGTGTGTGAATGGGAGTGGAGCTTTCTCAGGATCTTGAGATCCATTCTTTTAGTTTTTCTGAGAAGTCAAGTAGTCAGAACTCAGTGGTTCGCCCCCTGGTGGTGGTTTTAAGGTAAGGCCAGGTGTATGTGAGGCATTACAGGTAAGTGCTTGTAGTGCTCGAGGGAGTTTAGAGAAAGCTCATTTGGCACTCATGGAATGTCTCTGATGACACATGTCATTTTGTCATTGCCATGGCTTCAAATGAATGTTTAGTGAGTCAGATTCTGGCTCCCCACACATTGTGTGAGATGTGTGTTATTGAATGATTTTGTTCTTTTGAAAAGTTTCAAAATGTACTTTTATCAATACCCATGACGGATGTCCAGTTTTCCCACGTCCAAAATTCCAAATATGTGACTTTATTACTAACTCATAACATAAATATTTGACCTGCTGCAGTAGTACGCCTGTATGCAGTGTGCCTGGCTTTGTGAACCAGTCCAGCTCACCCAGCTGACCACAAGTCCTCCAGGCTGCACTCATGGGAGAACTGAAAGCCAGCAAGCATTTGACCAGCTATAGATCAGCTAATCTGTGTCACAGTCTAACAAACTGTCAGAAAGACAATAAATACCTTTAGCTTTGTCAGATGCAAAGTAGTTTTACTCATGGTTTAATAGTTGCAATGGTATAACATGGTTTAATAGTGCTAGATGCTAGTAAGTGTCCCTGAGTGATTTTGACCTTGTTTTGGTTGTGGCTTTGTTAGAGCTGTGTGTGAAGCGGTCTCCCTGAGGTGAGGCTAATGTCACGGCTGAACTGGAGAGGCAGGTTTGGCCACTATGTGATGAGTCAGAGGGAGGTTGACATTTCCTTCTGACTATTTAAGAGGAGACATCGTGTCCCTGAGATCAGTACTTGCCTTGGCATACTCCCCAGCCGCTCATATTCTCTTTCGACAGGATATTTACAAAGGTGAGTACATCTATCCACCCGTCTGTTTGTCTCAGAGGAAGGCAGTGTAAAGAGATGCTCCATAGTATGTTTAAAGGATTTGTAGACTAATTGTAATTGTGGTAAACTACAGGAAGCAGTTGGCAGTGCGATGGCTCAGGTGGCCTTTATGTACAGGTGTGAGTGCCTTGGTACTATGCTGTTCATTCCAACACAGAGGTTGTAGCCAGCGTGGTCAGTTTCAAAATTTGTGTCGGACCGACGTAAAAATGACACCCCCAGAAACCTCAAATCTTCAAGAAACTAAATCCCAATGGAATAGTCTGGAACAGTTATGTGTCAGTCCTCTGTGATGTGAAGTGATGTGTGATGTGAAGTGAACCTTCAGGCCTGGCCAACACTCAGCAAATTATCTTGCAGATTGCTATTTAATGAAAGGGTTTACACTCCTGCAGTTTAAGTGTTATGCATTTACATGTAGGTTATGGATGCTACAGTTATGTGAATTCTCTTTTATGAGACTAACTTAGACATTTTCAAGTCATGGAAGATACAGCTTTTCATTACAACATCAATTGTCCTATACTATAATAGTGTCATGTTACTATTATCAGTAATTGTTGACAGCTGAATATATTTGATTGCACATTTAATTCGTAATACTCAGATGGCAATTACCATAATGACAAAATCACACTTTTCCGTGCATACCATCTGTTATGACATGGTTATGTCGGTCTTATAACATGGTTATAACAGTCTTATAACAGATGGTTCAAATGCAGTGCTCATTGCCAGACCCCCTTCAGTGCTTTCATCTGTATATATAAGTGAATCAAGGTGGAAAAATGTCTTGAAGGTGGATAACTGTGCAGCTACCTGATTAATGCCCACGCTCATCATGAGTATATCATTTGCAGAATGTGGTTGGCTGTTTACATTTACATCTACAGAAATGGCCACACAAACAATTGTAAACTAAATACATACTCATACCTTATGCGGCTTATGCAGCGTCCAACGTGTAAATATGGGAAGTGTCATCCCATACTTAAAACATACTTTCTAAAGTACATAAAGAGAGGATAGAATGAGTGAATGAATGCATTATTCTAAAGTACATAAAGAAAGGATAGAATGAGTGAAATGGATGTGTTTTTCTAAAGTACATAAAGAAAGGATAGATTGATAGAGTGAATTTATTTATTATAGGTCTTCTATTCTGTTTGAGTCATTATTTTCTTTGTGTTTCTGTAGTTGTCCTGGAACGATCAAGGAAGTGAGGACATATTTCCAGCATACTTTTTAGTGCTCCATCTGGCATCCAAAAGTAGGTTTTTGTCCCATTGCCCACATTGTCATTATTTCCAAATGAAATAAAGGGGGAAAAGGAATTGACATGACTTAAAACACAAGTCATCACATAATGATTAGGCTTCCCCTTTAATCACCAGGCTGTGGGCCTTTTCTGTCCCCAAAAAGCTAATTCAAGAATGAGCATGGCAAGTCCCATAGATTAACTACAAATGCTTGCCATGGTTGTGAATAGCATAAAAGTATACTCTTTAAGTATTTGCATGGGCACAATTGTATTTTGTATATACACAATTGTTTTCTACAGTTTTACCTTTAGACTGTTACTAGACTTGCACTGATTCACATTGCTGTGCCCGATCAGCATATTGTCTGCAGGGATGAATAGGGTGTGTGCAGTTTTAACCAGACCACATTCCAATGTTAACACAAACAATTTAGAAGAAAACATAAACAGATGTCAATTACGTAACCCTAAAATCTTTTTGCTGCCCCATTTGGAAATGGCACAACAACATTTGAATTCAGCTTAGCTTAGAACATGTGATATATTCTTCTCAATAGAGAACAAAATTATCTTTTGTGATGAACTCAAACTTCAAACTTACTTAATCTTTCTTTCTTTCTTTTTCTTTAGTGATTCCTGATTCTACTTTAGCAGGTAAGAGGTGCAAACCTCTGTTATCACCTGCAATATGTTATGCACACCACCCTTTGAGAATCTTATCATCAATGACCAGAACACAATCATGGTGTTATCTGTGATATTATTTTTTCATATGTTAACATATCCATTTCCCACAGCATCTCTCCTTTTCAGTATTTTCCTACTTTCTGGTAAGTGAAATTCAGGCATATTTTTATTCAGAAAAATGTACTGCATGCCATAATGGATGCTTCTGTGCCATTGTATGTGGTGTCAGGGGAGATAGCTTTATCATGTAGTCTTGGTGAAACCTCCATTTAAGGGGTTTGTCGTTGTATCATCCAGTATTATTGACACTGAGATAAATCAATATTAGATCATCAGCCAGCCCTGTTGTAGTCAATCCAGTCAGTGGTCTGGTGAGCTGAAAACCCTTAATCATTAAATATGCTTTGTAAAAAGCACAACACCTAATTCATCCCAATTTTATCATAGGGAAGGGGAAAAAGGTCAAATGAAGAAGTTCATTTATTAAACTATGTACAATTGAACTTCCAGACAACATGAGGTATATTCTTAACCGATTGGTGAGCCATTCAAATCACATACTGCACTCAAAAGCCCGAGCCAAAGGGAACTAAACCCATGGCTGCTTGGTGTCAGTCCTCATACTGCACTCAAACCCTGAGCCAAAGGGAGCTTAAACCCATGGCTGCTTTGGGTCCAGTCTCATAATGCACTCAAACCCTGAGCCAAGGGAGCTTGAAACCCATGGCTAAATTGGGTAGTCACTGCTGCATCCTTTAGGCAGTCAGGCAGTGAGGGCCGACCCACTGCACATGTTACCACAGTAGATATCCAATAATAGTTCAGAGTCCAATAGTCTCACGTCAATACAGTCAGGGGGGGAGATTGCAGCGTCAGCAGTGTGTTTGTAGGGGATTTACCTTTATGAATAAAAATGAACATTTATAACCTGATGTATGAGGTGAATAAACTGACTCAGCATATTTCTCTGGCAGGTGGGGTAGAAGCCAATCCAGGTAAGAGAGATGTGTCATTACGTCATGAAAGTCATAAAATTAATATATGTATGCATATAACATCTAAACATGTAAATTATATGTTATATAATTTATATATTATATATAATATATGTATATGTTACACTGCAGGGTACATTGTTAAAAAGCTGTAAAGCTCCCTCTAGTTGACCCTACTGGTAGTGTTCCAGAACCTAGTGTTAAACTAGTGTTCCAGGTTAACCCCTGTAAATATTTTACAGGTGAAATGGAGGTGATTTGCCTGGAGGACAGTATGGAACTTGTGCTGAATAAATCTGGAAGAATTGCGCTGAGTGCAGAGTACCTGAGGCTGGGCGATTCCAACTGCACTCTGTACTCAAACGGGACTCATCTGCTGTCCAATATGTCCCTCGATGCCTGTGGCACTGTGATGGAGGTGAGACTTCTTCTTCTTCACATCCTCAGGTCATCTTAGAATCCCATTCAGGTTTTACGGCTCTACAAAGTAACTTAGGGGCAAAGCTTAGAATCATTAGAGAATAGAACAAAGCTTAGAATCTTTAGCGAATAGAACAAAGCTAAGTATCATCATAGAATAGAACAATTGAAAGAAAAAAAAGGAAGAAACAGTGTAAAAAATGGGCAAAATATGCCTTTAAACATAATTTATGTGGTATCATACAACAGCCATTCTACTCTCTCACCCCAACCTCTTCACTTATCCAAAATTGGGTTAATTTCCAACCTAAATCAGTGAAGTACTGACACAGAAGGGTTCATATCCAACCTCACTCAGTGGAGTACTGACAAAGGGTGCTTCCAGGACAACCTTAGTGAAGTACTGACAAAGGGTGCTCCCATGACAACCCCAGTGAAGTACTGACAAATGGTGCTCCCATGACAACCCCAGTGAAATGCTCACGAACGCATCTTAGTTGTTGTTGATGTTTTGTTAAAGATTGGTATGATGATTGTAGTGCAACACCTAGATGGTTGTAGTGCAGGGGCAGCACAAAGATTTTATCTTTTTTTTTTTCTTTTGTTGTGTTAACATTGGAATGTGGTCTGGTTAAAACTGCACACACCCTATTCATCCTTGCCACAATATGCTGATCGGGCCACGAGCATGTGAATCAGTGCAAGTCCTAGCAACAGTCTAAAGTAAAACTGTGGAAAACAATTGTGTATATGCAAAATACAATCGTGCCCATGCAAATACTTAAAGAGTATACTTTTATCCTATTCACAACCATGGCAAGCATTTGTAGTTAATCTATGGGACTTGCCATGCTCATTCTTGAATTAGCTTTTTGGAAACAGAAAAGGCCCACAGCGTGGTGGGTATCAGAGTTGGGTATCAGCACTTGCATGTGTCAGTGAGAGGATTGGTCGCTGTGGAAGTCCCAACCAATAGCACAAGGAAATTTAACATCTTTCCTGTGTATAACTAAGAGAACATCAGATTTGAACAAATGATAAGCACAGATAGGTGAAAACATAGGATCTTCCACCACACATAGCCCATCTCAGCCCCACAGCCCCTCTCATGCCCAGAGCCCCTCTCAGGCCCAGAGCCCCTGGGTGATATACAATGTTTCCGTCTAAACTTGCCTAATTTTCTCTATGCTAACACACTATAGTATAGTATCTTCATTTGACAAAATGAAGTCAGTAAAGGCTTGAGTCTTTCACCCGCCACTGTTAATGTTATTTGCCCTCTAATGTTCTGCTCCTGTATCTGTTTCTAAGGATGATGGTGTAGATCTCAATCTTTACCAATGAAGTTGTGTCCTTCAACGAATCCAATGCTGTTATAGTCAGGGACCCTTTGGTGGAGATGAGTTCTCTTGCAAGTATCCAACAGAGCAGCGTGACTCTCGACTTCCATTGGTCACAGGCCCCCCAGTCAACTTCACACAGAGGGGCTTTGGTACGTTCACCTTGCAGTTGAATTCTCGAGTCAAGTACATTCAGTCTTGCGAAGGACCCAAGCACCTACCCTCTGAGTTCGATCTGGGAGACATGATGTACATGCAGATTCAGTCCTTCACTTCCGTTCCCAACACTGTGCTGTTTGCTGAGTCCTGCACCGCACTCCCAGCGATGACCCCAACAGTGCCAGTAAATATCCCATCCATTAAAGACGGGTAAGGCTTTTGATCTCCATGCTACATAAAGCATCGAGTGCAAGACAGATAGAAAAGCCCATGTAAGAGGAAATGTGTTAAGCTAATGACAGTTCTTGGAAATATGACACAAATGTTTAAGTGTTGATCCGTGGCCCTGCCCTTCTGCAGAATGTAAAGTCGATCAGACCGTACAGCTCTATGCCATGGACAACAGTCAGAGGTCCAGTTTGCAATGGAGGCCTTCAAGTTTATTGGACTGCAGAGCAGGTAACGATCATAGCTCACTGTGAAGACAATCTACTGATCGTGCAATTCATATGACTTATTGTCCTCTACTGGTTCTCCTGATTAAGCCATGTCTCTGTGTGCAGGTGTTCATCCGATGCCCGTCATCCTCTGTAAGGCCTGACACAAACAGCAGCAGATGCTCTTCAGGGCTGTGTGAATCGTGCTAAAAGAGAGGCCCACTCCAGACTTGGTGCTGACTTTCTCCCACTGAAGAGCACCGGATCCAAAAGACAGAGGTCTCCGCCTGCCCGCCGGTCATATTGCCGCTAGCTCTGAGCACACCATCCGCAGAGAGGGAGGCACCCTTCCAGACCGCTAATCACGTCATCCCCAGGGCCCCCTGCGTCTAGGCGCAGTGTGACCAAACAAGGTAAACGAACGAAGACAAGAGAACATTGTACAAGCGATTCCAGGGTAGCTGGTTCCTGATTGGTTAAAAACCAGTCACCTGACCGGTCTTAACCAATCAGAAACCAGAATTACTTCCGGTTACCACCGATTGTCGGTTTACAAGTAAGTTTAGTATTACCAGGGGTAGCAATCACTTAATCAGAATTCTTTACCTGGATAAAAGGTTGGACTTATACAGAGAAAGGTAGCTGCCCTCCATCCAGAGATGTGATTCGCAAGAGTTCATTATACAGTACAGTACTAAAGCAGGCATGATCCCACCACCTTGTAAGAGCCTGGTGACTTACTGGTTACTGAATCTTTAAACAATATGACACCAGTGAGAGTGGTTTAGTGAAGGATATCAGCCCTAACCAGCAATATGACACCAGTGAGAGTGAGTTATTGAAAGATATCCTCACAGCTGTGACTCAGAGTGCTACAGGTAATCACAGGGCAGCCAATCAGAAGTTGATAAATAGTTTGATTGAGAAATAGTTTGATTGATAAATAGTTTGACTGGAACTAATGGTTGTACAAAAGCCCTTGTACAGAGGTGGCATTCTCTACACAGATTGTCACGTTATAATGGACAGTTATGAACAGGCCAAACGAGCTTTGTGACTTACATTAGAGTTTTAAGTGCTGGAATTGTTTTAAATTGTTGTGGTGTAAAGCTGCTTTTGAAATCAGTCCTCACAGTCCTCACTGCCTCAAAAAACTTTTTTCCTCTCTGTTGTACAGTGGCTGTAAACATGGACCCAAACATAATGCTCACCATTGGTGCTTTCGTGGCTGCTGTTGCCATGGCATGCGGAGTGATGCTCTACAGAACCTGGAAATCAAGTGTTACATATGAGAGAATGGTTTGACATGGTCTAAAGGTGTTCTAAAGGTGTTCTAATGGCAAGAATGTCAGATTGCAAAAGGTCTATGGACCATTTACAAAAAAAGATTAGCCGATTATATAGAATACTTCTTTTATATAATAATACTTCTGTAATGAGGGTATCAGACTATGTTCTAGTGTCTTGTCATAATTAATCATTGCCCTGATATTCAAAGAGATTATCTTAATGCATACTGTGATAGCGTCTTAAGCAGAAATCAATTTTACATTTTACATTTACATTAAGGATTTGTGGGCACTTCTTTTGTTTTCTTCTCATTCTTTCTGGATCTAAGAATGACATAATGATTGTTATTTGGGTACTTCAGATGCTTGCCATGTTTATTTCCTCAAAACTGAAGTCTTTAAACCAAATTTGAGAGACTTAAGTTGAAGTCTTGAGTTATTTATTGTTGTGGTTGCACCTACAGTATCTTGAACAGATTATTAACAATTTGAGTTACTATAAAGAAGCCAATTTGAACTCTGAAAAAACACCCTACCCAACAGAGGGTTGTTTAAAAGTGTTTGAAGATAATTTGGCTCTTCTCCGCGACAGTAAATGGGCCTTTCACACTCTCATTTCAAATTTCGTCATTGGTTTTTATGTGCTTCATTGTTGAAAATTTCAGAACTTTTCAAAACAGACTCATAAACTATGTAACTCATTTATTATATGGCTCTTCAGAATGTTCCAAAAAGTTCTGTTGATTTGAAATAGGCCACCCCAACATTCATAGGTCTGATATTAACTACTTACTAACCGAGAGTGAGGTCATGCCGGGAAATATCAAACTGAGGCTTTAACGTATCGACTGAGCGATAGCGAGGTTGATACGCCAAAGCCGAAGTTTGATATTTCCCGGCATAACCAAACGGTTGAGGTTAGTAAGTCGTTTATTACATGGCATTTTTCGCTCCTTTAGTTTTGTAAATGAAAATAAATGGTAATTGTTAATAGAAAACATGTCGTTTTGTTCAGCAAGTCTTCTCGACACAATGTGTTTCAGGTGTTGCGTAGCAACCAATTACTTGCTTACTTCAAGTTACAATGATCAATAAAAAACAGCTCAGCTAAAATGGCTTTAATTTACAGTAAAGTACCAACACAAGTGATTCAAACTATAGTTTCTAGTCTTCATTATCACTTCCAATAACACATTTTCGCTTCTCCTGAATTTCCTCATGTTTTCGTCTGGATAGTAAAACTCAGACTGATCGCTTTCATTCATTTTGAAAATGTCGTCAGAGGGCAATACGGATCCGTATTGACCGGTGAGGAGGGCAATACGCGGCTGGCATGACTCCGCATTAGCCAATCAGAATGCTCGTACTGTCGTTGCCATATAATAAAGGATGTTATTTTCATGATCTGTCTGATATGCCTATTCATGATCTGTCTGATATGCCTATTTATACATTTGATATTAAAACATCGAATTTCAATCATAAATTGTATTACAGTTTTTCACAGTTGTTAACAAAAAAAAGCGAATTTGCACAATTTGCACAACCTTCACTTCATGTACCAATCGCTCGACCCAATTTGGCACTACTTCACACTCCCTTATCTGCATTAGACTCTGATTGTCTGTTTACACTCCTGATGTCAATTACACATCACCTTGTTGTCAAACCTACACCACAATCTTCAGTTGTTGCAGCACACTCTCAATAAAATCTCAAAGCATCAACCTACAACACACAAATAGTCAAATCTCTAAACATTCAGGTCGGTTGAGCAATTTGCAATGAGGACGTGCAGCATAAAAGTGCTTGAGCCTCTGTTGTTTGGTAAACAATGGAAACTTTGAAGAGATCAACAACCAGAGAAGGAGAGGGGTAAGAGTGAGAGGAGGTGGAAGAGGAGGACAAGAACGAAGGGGACAAGGGGGAGGAGGAGTAGGAGGACAAGGAGGAGGAGGAGGAGGACAAGGAGGAGGAAGAGGATGAGAAGGACAAGGAGAAGAAGGAGGAGGAGGAGGAGGAGGAGAAAGAAAGGAGAATGGTCATCTCTAATGAGATTTGGGCCGCTGTGGTAGACCATGTGCTCAACCATGGTTTGAGCATGAGGGAGGCTGGCCAGAGTGTCCAACTAAATCTCAGCCGCTTCACAGTTGCTGCCATCATTAGAAACTTCAGGATGGAGAACAGGTACGAAATCTATTTGCCTTGTGTACTGTAATACTGCATATCAATAGAATAAATTGTGCTCACAGTATTTGTATTTTGCAGGACTGAAAGTGAACCACACCGTGGAGGAAGAACACACACTTTACCCGCTAAAAAGGGGACTAAAATTGTAAATATGGTTTGTGAGAACAACGGTATCGCACGGTTTACAGTACTGTACTGCTCTCTGTGTGTACCGAAATAAAACTTTTTTTGCTGCATATTTGTGTGCTGTTTTATGTTTGACTATGAAAAAAGTAGGCCTACACTGAGACATTTTACAAAAGGAGAAATGGCTCATTCTCCAGAGTCATTGTCATTCATATGGTGTGCTCCATTTCGATGATTGTGTTTTCAATTTTGCACTGCAGTGTGCTCTAAATGCTTGGTAGTGTGCAGCAAATGCTTAGTTGTGTGTACTCAATGAATGTATGTGTGTGTCTTTTGAAAATATGGCTGTGTGTACCAAATGAAAACACGAGTTCCATTTTGTGAACAGTTAAGAGATTTGATGGCAAAGAGTCATCTTGCAAAGGGAGTGTCAGGTTTAGCATTTTGTGTGTGAGGTTTTCAGTTTTCTGTGTGCAGTTTTGAGAAAGCCGTTATTGTTTTGAAAAACGTATGTTAACAATTGTGTAAAACTGTAATATTGTTCTCAACTAAAAATCAGTTCTTCGTGGAAAATTAGCTTCAACTTAAAACATTGTCGCAGCCCATTAGAAAGCGGCCCAGTGGTTGAGAAACACTGTGCTAGAGAAACCCCCTTTGTGTGTGAGTGGCACGCTGGCTTAGGTGCTTGCACTGCTTGCACTTCTGCCTCACAGCAAGAAGGTCATGGGTTCGATTCCCGCATGGGGTGCTGTTGGCTCTGGGGGGCAGGTCCTCGCCAGAGTGCACAGTGCTCAGGTGGGCTATCTCCCGGCCTTTCTGTGTGGATTTTGCATGTTCTCCCCGTGTTCACAAGGGGTTTCCTCCACTAAGATCCCCAACAGAAAAAACATCCCTGACCAAAGATGGACACTTCACTTCGCTTGGTCCCCGGGCGCTACAAGCTGCCCACTGCTCCTGGGGGGTCCTTGAGGAAGGATGTTCCAGGATGGGAAAAAGCAGAAAATAAATTCACCGCGACCTCAGGCCTACCTGTGTGTGTCCTGTGTCGCCTCCATATATGCACGTGTGTGTTCCAGTGTGCCGTGTGTGCCATTAAAAACCTGACCAAGGTCTTAATTACTTATTACTTTGTGTTTTGAAATGCATGAGGAGAAATCAAGAAAGGGAAAATACACACATTTACTCCCAGCTCACAGAGTTTAGCTTCTAGGGTTCCTAACTGTGTGGCTAACTCAACACAGAACACAGAACATAAAATGGTACAGTGTTTCCCACTAGTGGTTGAAATAATAAAGACAGTCTTGTAAAATTATGATATAGGGCATATGGAGCTAAAACAGAGACTTTAGGTTTGGTATTGAAAAAACAAAAGCAGTTGAAATTAGTGCTGTCAGTTAAAAACGTTATTAACGACGTTAACGCAAACCCATTTTAACGACGTCAATTTTCTCGCGAGATTAACGTTCTTTTTGGCCTCGCAAACTGTGTCTTTTTTTCACATGCTGTTGCAACAACTAGTAACCTTAGAAAAACTACAGAGAGATTACTACCGGAAGCAAAACAATAGGCACACCGTTTGGGCTTGGAAGCCGGCCAATAGTTGTAGGCTAACGTTACGGTTTGAGTGAATGGTGAGCGCGATACGGCGAAATGGATGATATATGCCATGCGTGGTTCAGTGCAGTGTGGAAAACTGTGTTGTGTTGATGGAACATCACGTGCATGGTTCAGTGCAGTGTGGAGAACTGTGTTGTGTTGATGGAACCTCACGTGCGTGGTTCAGTGCAGTATGGAGAGCTATGTTGATAGAACCTCACGTGCGTGGTTCAGTCCAGTGTGGAGAACTGTGTTGATAGAACCTCACGTGCGTGGTTCAGTCCAGTGTGGAGAACTGTGTTGATGGAACATTCTGTTGATCACTTGTCTCTGAATGCAAACTGGTGTTGAAGCAGAGTGGGAGAAGGTGTGTTTTAGAACGAGCCTCTCGAAGCACTTTATCACAGTGGAGGTGAGAGCCTCCGGTCTGTAGTCATTAAGGCTGCTGATAACTGGTAATGGGACAGGCTTAAGGCATTTGGGGTACTGTCCATGTGGACAGGAAGGGGTTAAAGATGTTGCCGGATGCCTCCACCCAGCTGATCTGTCTTTGATTAGCTGCCATGCATATGGTGTACAAAGCGTGGGGCTATGTATGTTGTTAGCCTGGTCTGCGAGGCCGGTGACTCTCCCCAAATGTATGTGTTAAAGATAAATTAAATAATGGCAAATGCTGGGGCGTACTTGTTCTAAAGCTCTTTTGCTCTCATGACGAGTTAGCTGCTTCAGGGACTAAGAAGCCACTGACAATTTTAGGCACACAGTTTAATTAAGTGGACTGTTGGAATTGCCAGGTGGCCTCGGGAGCCCTTGGGCTTTTCTGATTGAAGTTGCTGGATGTGTTGGACAGCTAGGAATTTGCATAATTGTCTCAAACCAATTATGGAAAAGTGTACATGTTCTGTATTTGCTTTAGGCTCTAGGTGAAGAGCCACATCTATGTTGGGAGACTGAGACTCACCAACAGTATTGTCCCTGTTGACAGGAAGGTGTGGCTGGCTCTGACTTAAACTATGTTCAAAAGGGTATGACCGGTGTGTGACATCGACCTATTTTAGGACTGATTGTCTCAAACCAGTTTAGCAAAGTGGAAAACATGGAATGTTGCAGCATTCAAGGGAGGTAACAAAACCATAGCAACCCACAAATTACTATTTTTCCCTTTTTTTACAAACTACTGTTTCTAAACAATAATCAACCATTTATTATCAAGAAATAAATTAACCTGATGAACAGGTTGTTTCGTCCTGAAGGGACTGTTTCAACTTAAGACTCTCAAATTTGGTTTAAGGACTTCAGTTATGAGGAAATAAACATGGCAAGCATCTGAACAACCCAAATAACAATCATTATGTCATTCTTAGATCCAGAAAGAATGAGAAGAAACAAAAGCAGTGCCCACAAATCCTTTAATGTAAATGTAAAATGTAAATCTGACATTCTTGCATTTAGAAGACCTTTAGACCATGTCAAACCATTCTCTCATATGTAACACTTGATTTCCAGGTTCTGTAGAGCATCACTCCGCATGCCATGGCAACAGCAGCCACGAAAGCGCCAATGGTGAGCATTATGTTTGGGTCCATGTTTACAGCCACTGTACAACAGAGAGGAAAAAAGGTTTTTTGAGGCAGTGAGGACTGTGAGGACTGAATTCAAAAGCAACTTTACACCACAACAATTTAAAACAATTCCAGCACTTAAAACTCTTAGTCAAAAAGCTTGTTTGGCCTGTCCATTATAACATGACAATCTGTGTAGAGAATGCCACCTCTGTACAAGGTCTTTTGTACAACCATTAGTTCCAGTCAAACTATTTATTAATCAAACTATTTCTCAATCAACCTATTTATCAACTTCTGATTGGCTGCCCTGTGATTACCTGTAGCACTCTGAGTCACAGCTGTGAGGATATCTTTCAATAACTCACTCTCACTGGTGTTATATTGCTGGTTAGGGCTGATATCCTTCACTAACCCACTCTCACTGGTGTCATATTGCTTAAAGATTCAGTAACCAGTAAGTCACCAGGCTCTTACAAGGTGGTGGGATAAGGCATGCTTTAGTACTGTACTATATAATGAACTCTTACGAATCACATCTCTGGATGGAGGGCAGCTACCATTCTCTGTATAAGTCCAACCTTTTATCCAGGTAAAGAATTCTGATTAAGTGATTGCTACCCCTGGTAATACTAAACTCACTTGTAAACCGACAATCTGTGGTAACCGGAAGTAATTCTAATCCTGCAATTTCTGATTGGTTAAGACCAGTCAGGTGACTGGTTTTAACCAATCAGAGACCAGCTACCCCTGGTATCGCTGGTATAATGTTCTCTGTCTACGTTTGTTACCTTGTTTGGTCACACTGCGCCTAAGACGCAGGGGGCCCTGGAGGATGGCGTGATTGGCGGTCTGGAAGGGTGCCTCCCTCTTGCGGATGGTGTGCTCAGAGCTGGCGGAAATATGGCCGGCGGGCAGGCGGAGACCCTCTGTCTTTTGGATCCGGTGCTCTTCAGAGGGGAGAAAGTCAGCACCAGTCTGGAGTGGGGCCTCTCTTTTAGCACGATTCACACAGCCCTGAGAGCATCTGCTGCTGTTTGTGTCAGCCTTACAGAGGATGACGGAGCATCGGATGAACACCTGCACACAGAGGACATGGCTTAATCAGGAGAACCAGTAGAGGACAATAAGTCATATGAATTGCACGATCAGTAGATTGTCTTCACAGTGAGCTATGATCGTTACCTGCTCATGCAGTCCAATAAACTTGAAGGCCTCCATTGCAAACTGGACCTCTGACTGTTGTCCATTGGCATAGAGCTGTACGGTCTGATCGACTTTACATCTGTAGAAGGGCAGGGCACGTGATCAACACTTAAACATTTGTGTCATATTTCCAAGAACTGTCATTAGCTTAACACATTTCCTCTACATGGGCTTTTCATATCTGTCTTGAACTCGATGCTTGATGTAGCACTGGAGATCAAAAGCCTTACCCGTCTTTAATGATGGGATATTTACTGGCACTGTTGGGGTCATCGCTGGGAGTTGCGGTGCAGGACTCAGCAAACAGCACAGTGTTGGGAACGGAGGTGAAGGACTGAATCTGCATGTACATCATGTCTCCCAGATCGAACTCCAGAGGGTAGGTGCTTGGGTCCTTCGCAAGACTGAATGTACTTGACTCGAAGAATTCAAACTGCAAGGTGAACGTACCAAAGCCCCTCTGTGTGAAGTTGACTGGGGGCCTGTGACCAATGAAGTCAAGAGTCACGCTGCTCTGTTTGGGATACTTGCAAGAGAACTCAATCTCCACCAAAGGGTCCCTGACTATAACAGCATTGGATTCGTTGAAGGACACAACTTCATTGGTAAAGATGAGATCTACACCATCATCCTTAGAAACACAAACAAGGAGCAGAACATTAGAGGCTAATAACATTAACTGTGGCGGGTGAAAGACTCAAGCTTTACTGACTTCATTTTGTCAAATGAAGATACTATACTATAGTAGTGTTAGCAATACAGAAAATTAGGCAAGTTTAGACGGATAAATTGTATATCACCCAGGGGCTCTGGGCCTGAGAGGGGCTATGGGGCTGAGAGGGGCCATGGGCCTGGCAGTGGCTATGGGCCTGAGAGGGGCTATGAGCCTGAGAGGAGCTATGGGCCTGAGAGGGGCTGTGGGGCTGAGAGGAGCTAGGTGTGGTGGAAGATCCTATGTTTTCACCTATCTGTGCTCATCATTTGTTCAAATCCATGACTGTAATCTTAGCTATACACAGAAAAAAATGTTAAATTCCTTGTGCTATTGGTTGGGTGACTTCCCACAGCGACCAATCCTCTCACTGACACATGCAAGTGCTGATACCCAACACTGATACCCACCACGCTGTGGGCCTTTTCTGTCCCCAAAAAGCTAATTAAAAAATGAGCATGGCAAGTCCCATAGATTAACTACAAATGCTTGCCATGGTTGTGAATAGGATAAAAGTATACTCTTTAAGTATTTGCATGGGCACGATTGTATTTTGCATATACACAATTGTTTTCCACAGTTTTACTTTAGACTGTTGCTAGACTTGCACTGATTCACATTGCTGTGCCCGATCAGCATATTGTTGGCAAGGATGAATAGGGTGTGTGCAGTTTTAACCAGACCACATTCCAATGTTAACACAACAAAAGAAAAAAAAACAGATAAAATCTTTGTGCTGCCCCTAAACTACAACCATCTAGGTGGTGCACTACAATCATCATACCAATCTTTAACAAAACATCAACAACAACTGAGATGCGTTTGTGAATATTTCACTGGGGTTGTCATGGCAGCACCATTTGTCAGTACTTCACTGAGGTTGTCTGGAAGCACCCTTTGTCAGTACTTCACTGAGTGAGGTTGGATATGAACCCTTCTGTGTCAGTACTTCACTGATTTAGGTTGGAAATTAACCCAATTTTGGATAAGTGAAGAGGTTGGGGTGAGAGAGTAGAATGGCTGTTGTATGATACCACATAAATTATGTTTAAAAGCATATTAGTCCCATTTTTTACACTTTTTCTTCCTTTTTTTCTTTCAATTGTTCTATTCTATGATGATACTTAGCTTTGTTCTATTCTCTAATGATACTTAGCGTTGTTCTATTCTCTAATGATTCTAAGCTTTGTTCTATTCTCTAATGATTCTAAGCTTTGTTCTATTCTCTAATGATTCTAAGCTTTGTTCTATTCTCTAATGATTCTAAGCGTTGTTCTATTCTCTAAAGATTCTAAGCTTTGTTCTATTCTCTAATGATTCTAAGCTTTGCCCCTAAGTTACTTTGTATAGCCGTAAACCCTGAATGGGATTCTAAGATGACCTGAGGATGTGAAGAAGAAGAAGAAGTCTCACCTCCATCACAGTGCCACAGGCATCGAGGGACATATTGGACAGCAGATGAGTCCCGTTTGAGTACAGAGTGCAGTTGGAATCGCCCAGCCTCAGGTACTCTGCACTCAGCGCAATTCTTCCAGATTTATTCAGCACAAGTTCCATACTGTCCTCCAGGCAAATCACCTCCATTTCACCTGTAAAATATTTACAGGGGTTAACCTGGAACACTAGGTTAACCCTAGGTTCTGGAACACTACCAGCAGGATCAACTAGAGGGAGCTTTACAGCTTTTTAACAATGTACCCTGCAGTGTAACATATACATATATTATATATAATACATACATTATATAACATATAAATTACATGTTTAAATGTTATATGCATATGTATTAACTGTATGACTTTCATGACGTAATGACACATCTCTCTTACCTGGATTGGCTTCTACCCCACCTGCCAGAGAAATATGTTGAGTCAGTTTATTCACCTTATACATCAGGTTATAAATGCTTCATTTTATTCATAAAGGTAAATCCTCTACAAACACACTTCTGACGCTGCAAATCTCCCCCCTGCACTGTATTGACCGTGAGACTATTGGACTCTGAACTATTATTGGATATCTACTGTGGTAAACATGTGCAGTGGGTCGGCCTCACTGCCTGACTGCCTAAAGGATGCAGCAGTGACTGACCCAAGCAGTCATGGGTTTAATCTCCCTTTGGCTCAGGGTTTGAGTGCAGCAGTGACTGACCCAAGCAGCCATGGGTTTAAGCTCCCTTTGGCTCAGGGTTTGAGTGCAGTATGAGACTGACCCAAACAGCCATGGGTTTAAGCTCCCTTTGGCTCAGGGTTTGAGTGCAGTATGATACTGACCCAAGCAGCCATGGATTTAATCTCCCTTTGGCTCAGGGTTTGAGTGCAGTATGTGATTGAATGGCTCACCAATCGGTAAGAAATAATACCTCATGTTTGTCTGGAAATTAATTGTACGTAGTTTAAATAATTAACTCTTGATTTTACCTTTTTCCCCTTCCTTAAGATAAATTGATGAATTAGGCGTTGTGCTTTTACAAGCATATTAATGATTAAGAGTTTTCAGCTCACCAGACCACTGACTGGACTGACTACAACAGGGCTGACTAATGATCTAATATTGATTCATCTCAGTGTCAATAATACTGGCCGATACAACAACAACCCCTTTAAAAGGAGGCTTCACCAAGACTACATGATAAAGCTATCTCCACTGACACCACATACAATAGCACAGAAGCATCCATAATGGCATTTTTCTGAATAAAAATATGCCTGAATTTCACTTACCAGAAAGTAGGAAAATACTGAAAAGGAGAGATGCTGTGGGAAATGGATATGTTAACATATGAAAAAATAATATCACAGATAACACCATGATTGTGTTCTGGTCATTGATGATAAGATTCTCAAAGGGTGGTGTGCATAACATATGGCAGGTGATAACAGAGGTTTGCACCTCTTACCTGCTATAGTAGAATCAGGAATCACTAAAGAAAAAGAAAGAAAGAAAGAAAGATTAAGTAAGTTTGAAGTTTGAGTTTATCACAAAAGATAATTTTGTTCTCTATTGAGAAGAATATATCACATGTTCTATGCTAAGCTGAATTAAAATGTTGTTGTGCCATTTCCAAATGGGGCAGCAAAAAGATTTTAGGGTTAAGTAATTGACATCTGTTTTTTTTCTTCTAAATTGTTTGTGTAAACATTGGAATGTGGTCTGGTTAAACTGCACACACCCTATTCATCTTTGCCAACAATATGCTGATCGGGCACAGCAATATGAATCAGTGCAAGTCTAGTAACAGTCTAAAGTCTAAAAAACTGTGGAAAACAATTGTGTATATGCAAAATACAATCGTGCCCATGCAAATACTTAAAGAGTATACTTGTATCCTATTCACAACCATGGCAAGCATTTGTAGTTAATCTATGGGACTTGCCATGCTCATTCTTGAATTAGCTTTTTGGGGACAGAAAAGGCCCACAACATGGTGATTAAAGGGGAAGCCTAATCATTATGTGATGACTTGTGTTTTAAGTCATGTCAATTCCTTTTTTCCCCTTTATTTCATTTGGAAATACTGACAATGTGGGCAATGGGACAAAAACCTACTTTTGGATGCCAGTTGGAGCACAAAAAAGTATGCTGGAAATCTTTCCTCACTTCCTTGATCGTTCCAGGACAACTACAGAAACACAAAGAAAATAATGACTCAAACAGAATAGGACCTATAATAAATGAATTCACTCAATCAATCTATCCTTTCTTTATGTACGTTAGAAAATCACATCCATTCACTCATTCTATCCTTTATTTATGTACTTTAGAATAATGCATTCATTCACTCATTCTATCCTCTCTTTATGTACTTTAGAAAGTATGTTTTAAGTATGGGATGACACTTTCCATATTTACACGTTGGACGCTGCATAAGCCACATAAGGTATGAGTATGTATTTAGTTTACAATTGTTTGTGTGGCCATTTCTGTAAATGTAAATGTAAACAGCCAACCACATTCTGCAAATGATATACTCATTTTGAACGTGGGCATGAATCAGGTAGCTGCACCTCATTATATACCACTTCTTTAACGTTTACATTGTTTTCTGAAGACATTTTTCCATCTTCATTCACTTATATATACAGATGAAAGCACTGAAGGGGGTCCGGCAAAGAGCACTGCGTTTGAACCTTCTGTTATAAGACTGTTATAACCATGTTGTAAGACTAACATAACCATGTCATAACAGATGGTAAGCACAGAAAAGTGTGATTTTGTCATTATGGTAATTGCCATCTGAGTATTAAGAATGAAATGTGGCATCAAATATCTTCAGCTGTCAACAATTACTGATAATAGTACATGACACTATTATAGTATAGACAATTGATGTTGTAATGAAAAGCTGTATCTTCCATGGCTTGAAAATGTCTATGTTAGTCTCATAAAAGAGAATATAACATATAACCTACATGTAAATGCATAACACTTAAACTGCAACTAAATAGCAATCTGCATGATACTTTGCTGAGTGTTGGCCAGGCCTGAAGGTTCACTACCAGCCAATATAAACTCAGGACTATGGCACATCACAGAGGACTGACACATAACTATTCCAGACTATTCCACTGGGATTCACACTTCCACACTTCCTAAGAGCTAGTTTTCCTTACAAAGTGCAAATAATTTTTTTTTGTTTCTTGAAGATGTTTTTAGGGGTAATATTTTTTCGTCCGTCGGACACAATTTTTTTAACTGGCCAAGCTGGCTTCAACCTCTGTGTTGGAATGAAGAGCATAGTACCAAGGCACTCACACCTGTACATAAAGGCCACCTGAGCCATCGAACTGCCAACTGCTTCCTGTAGTTTACCACAAGTACAATTAGCCTACAAATCCTTTAAACATACAACAAAGCATCTCTTTACGCTGCCTTCCTCTGAGACAAACAGACGGGTGGATGGATGTACTCACCTTTGTAAATATCCTGTCAAAAGAGAATATGAGCGGCTGGGGAGTATGCCAAGGCAAGTACTGATCTCAGGGACACGATGTCTCCTCTTAAATAGTCAGAAGGAAATGTCAACCTCCCTCTGACTCATCACATAGTGGCCAAACCTGCCTCTCCAGTTCAGCCGTGACATTAGCCTCACCTCAGGGAGACCGCTTCACACACAGCTATAACAAAGTCACAACCAATACAAGGTCAAAATCACTCAGGGACACTTACTAGCATCTAGCACTATTAAACCATGAGTCAAACTACTTAGCATCCGACAAAGCTAAAGTTATTTATTGTCTTTCTGACAGTTTGTTAGACTGTGAAACAGATTAGCTGATCTATAGCTGGTCAAATGCTTGCTTGCTTTCAGTTCTCCCATGAGTGCAGCCTGGAGGACTTGTGGTCAGATGGGTGAGCCGGACTGGTTCATAAAACCAGGCACACTGCATGTAAGCGTACTACTGCAGCAGGTCAAATATTTATGTTTTGAGCTAGTAATAAAGTCACATATTGGGAATTTTGGAAGTGGGAAAACTGGACATCCATCATGGGTATTGATAAAAGTACATTTTGAAACTTTTCAAAAGAACAAAATCATTCAATAACACACATCTCACACAACCCCAACCCTAACCCTAACCCTAACCCTAACCCTAACCCTAGAGCCAGAATCTGACTTACTAAACAGTCCTTTGAAGCCATGGTAATGACAAAATGACATTTGTCATCAGAGACATTCCATAAGTGCCAAATGAGCTTTCTCTAAACTCCCTCGAGCACTCCTGTCATGCTTCACATACACCTGGCTTTACCTGACATTAAAATCACCACCAGGGGCGAATAACTAACTACTTGACTTCTCAGTCAAACCAAAAGAAAGGATCTCGAGATCCTGAGAACCCCCACCCCCATTCACACACACAAGGTTTTGCAAACTGACGTAGCAATCTTTTTGCAGATTTACACTCCAAGAATTGCTAAATTAGCAAAGCACTCTGATTCGCAAGCTCCCAATTGGATATCTACATTTACATGTAGTAATTTAGCAGACGCTAATTACATGTAGATGTCCAATTGGGAGTCACATATTTGGAATGTTTCATAACTGTTTCATAACTGTCAATGTTATGTTTGTTGTGAACTTTAATAATAGTTATAATAGATAATCGATACATTTAAGGAGAAAAAATATCATTCATTGACACCTTATTGAGTAAACATCAGCTGTTCACTTTTAGTTGTTGATATAATAAATCATCTGAAAAGCACTGGTGAGACAACAGAGGGAGTGCAGGTATTTAAATGGCTAATTAAACAGCTATACGTATTTAAATAGCAATTTAAACAACTATACGTAGTTAAATGGCTATTTAAGCAGCTTAAATAAGTATTGTATGATGATCGCACTTTTGCAGGACCCATAGACCCACTGAGGTGATTGACTAGAGCTGACTGGGCCCTTGATAGCAAAAGAGGTCTGCAGACACATGAATGAAGCCACGGCCTCCCACTTAAACACACACACACACACACACACACACACACACACACACACACGCACGCACGCGCACACACCACACACACACACACACACACACACACACACACACACACACACACACACACACACACACACACACACACACACACACACACACACACACACACACACACACACACACACACACACACACACACACACACACACACGGCACTGGGTTTTAGTGTTCACCCTGACTGACCTGTTCATGACAGATAAACACATAACAAATAAAATATTTCATATTGTGTCCCTTTTGGGATCACAGTGTATGCACCTACACTTACTCAGAAACGTGTTGAAGTCTCCAGGAGGTCATGTGAAACTCAGCATGTGAAACTGCCGTGAGGTTACCAGTTTGTTTCTTTTTTGTTGTAGCAACAGCCATGGAGAACTCACTGTTCTACAGATATGATATGTGGCTGAGACAGCCTTGGCAAACCTTGACCTCCGACCTCTACCATGCAGCTGCAGGAGACTATAGTGGCTTTAAATGTGCACTGTTTCTTCTGTTCTCTTGACAGGTGTTGCCCCACTGACTGAAAAATGACAGAATGAAAGGACACATAGTTGAAGGACAGCTGGTATTTGAAGAGCTATATGCAAAATTGCCACAGCACAACTGGAATTTGAGTTTTGTTGACCTTTCTCGGAACTAGTTTGAGAAATGAGGGATGGTAGACATTTGAATAGTTATTTGCAAAACTGTTCAAGTATAATGGACTTCAGTTAGGCTGGGGTCGCTGGGGTCGCTGGGGTCGCTGGAGGCACTTCCAAACCACTCTTTGAGCCTTTTTTCCGCCTCCACAACTTCTCTAAGGGCTTTATCATCAGTTTATAGATGAAAATCAAATTGATACGCAAAGGTTGTGTGTAACATTAGTCTAAGGCTGGGTTGCACCAACATGGATTAAATTAATCCTGGTTTAGAGTTAATCTAGGTTTAGTAAATCCAGGTTTAAACTGGTTTATAATTAATCAGAGTTGTGTTGCACATCTTAATTTTAACCCTGGATTAGTTAAACTAGTTTAAACCAGGGTTAAAACAGGATTAGTTTACGTTCAATGTCCGCCATGATGGATTCCGACGAAATGTAAACAAATTCACAATGTATGTTTAACAAATACGGAACTAAATAGCCCTAAATAAATGCATGCGCTCTTTTTCCTAAACTAGCTGCGTTTTGAATAAATGCCGTTACTGATACCATTAGTTACCGTTGGCGTTTGTACTTTATTCCCAAAAACAACAGCGGCTATAGCTAACCAACCCCGTCAATTTAGCCAGCTAGCTAACTACTAACTATGGCACGGCAAAGAGGGTCTAACTTCTCAACATTTGAAAAGATGTCGGTGGCCGAAATAATGGAGGAGTTTGGGATCACCATTGAGGATAAAAGGACTGACAGCAGTACTTTAGAAAAGAAGGAGAAGAGCTGGGTACGGTTAGCAGACCGCTTTAACGGCTCTACAGGAATCAAGGAGCCGAGGGACAGGGCACAATTAAAAGCCTGTTGGAAAAAATTGAAGGCTAAAGCTAAAAAAGATGCAGCGGAAGAGAGGCGTAGCCTATTTCAAACCGGCGGAGGACCACCTACAAATACGGATCCTATATCAAAAAAGATAATTGTTATGATCCCGCAACAGATTTCCCCCCTCCCCAACCCCTACGACGATGACGGCGCTTTAGATGAGACTACAGCAACAGAAGCTACAAGTAAGTAACTACAAACTTGCAGCAATAACGTGACAAAAAATGACGAAAGTAGGCTATAATTTTGCCTTCAAAGCATTTGTTAGAGCCGATGCATATACATACCCCTCAGATGTTTATTAATAATTTTCAAATTGAATAGCACATCATACTACAGAAATAACAGTTCCATGTTCTCTAGTAGCCTATGGTATTGTGTTGTATTAAATTAGTTATTTCCTATGTTATTGGACCTCAGGAGACCTCAAGAGTAAAGTGCATTGTGCAAATACAGTTGTAGGTAACCTCCTAATGTGTTAATACGTTTTTTTTGTTTTGTTTAGCTGACACTATTATTGTACTGGAGTCAGTGGAACCACATGCAAGAAACATGGAAGCAGCAGCATCACCAGTGGACCCCCCTGCTAAGCACCCTAAACTTACCTGTCACCAGGAGCTTCTGGCATTAGAGAAGGAGAGATGCATGCTAGACATCGAAAATGCAAAATTAAAAAAAGATGTCCTGTTGCTACAGAAAGAGGTCCTAACTCTTCAGAAGCAAAGGCTACTGGATCTAAGCCAGGCACAACAAATTGCATTTTTTTTGAATGAATTCTGAAACTTAAATTTCGCATTATATTTGTATTTATTGGAGTAAAATGTTTCTTTTCAATCAAATTGGCAGTCCCCTTGTCTTGCTGTTCTTGTTAGTTATTCCCTGTATGGATGGGAAAGTAAGAAGTATATTAGTTATTAAGTATGGGTTAAGGTAATCTATTGTATAAGTGCACATATCAATCAAAATATAACAGTTTTTCTGCCCCAATACTGACCTTAATTACCGCTGCCCAAAGTGGTTTTCGATCAGTGTTCTCCTGACAGCATTGCCATTTGCGTTCCCAGCATTCTGCACCTGAGCATCTGCCAGATCATCCTCAAGTGGGTGCTCATCCTCCTCGGGTAGCTCATCTCCTACTCTCTTCCCAAAGTTGTATAAAACAGCTACTGCAACAATTATGGTCAGGGTGGTGTCCAATTTTGTGCGGAGTCCCTCCTGTATACAAGGAAATCTCCGCTTCCACACCCCAAACACTCTCTCTATTACCCCTCTTGTTTTAATGTGAGAGTAGTTGAAGTTTTTTTCGGCCTGGGTCTGAGGGTTCAAAGGAGGAGTCATTAGGTATGGGCGACATGCATAACCATTGTCCCCCACTAGGTGTCCACGGATCTCCCCTCTTTCCAGCAGTGCACAAAGTTGACTGTTGTCAAAGATTCGGCTGTCGTGTGTGGATCCTGGCCATCTTGCAACAACGTGTGTGATCTGGGCCTGGTCATCACACACAACTTGAACATTTATCGAGCAGTAGCCCTTTCGATTTCGAAACAGTTCCCCATTCTCACCACCTGGGTTGGTAATGGGAATGTGGGTGCAGTCAATAGCCCCAATTACTCCCGGAAAACCTGCTCTCCCATAAAATTCAGCTGTTGTCTCTCGCCTGGGTTCAAAGCGTATATACTGATTCTTCAAACCAGCATAATAGATCTATTATGTGTACTGACGAATTGCAATATATTATGTTCGGACACATTTTAGTGGTTGTTGACAGGGGCTTACGGTCTCCCACACACATTTAACACGTAAACACGATACATTATTTGGTATATAATGTTTTTTAAGTCGGGCAGCACACTAGCGCCCACTATTCACACACCGCCACTGCACGGCATTGGGAGACCAGCAGGAGCGGCAAGAAAGGGGGTATCCACACCTTCGCTTGGGGCGTCTGGGCGTCGGGGACTCCAGCGGGACTGCGGTGTCTGGGACTGCGGCAGCGGGATCAGCGGCGGCGGCGGCGGCGAGCGGGAGCTGAGGCGCCTGTCATCAGCGGAGCAGGAGCGGGAGCAGGCAGGGGTGGAAAAGGGTTTCGACTTCAGGGGGCAGGGGTGTCAAAAGGTTTCAGGGGTATTTCCCCCTAATGTTTCATGATTGGGAAAACTGTAGTGAGTAATCTAAACATATATTTGTTTCATTTAATAGGAATAAGATACAAATTAAATGAGATATGTGAGTATTCTAAACAGGTATATGTTTCATTTAATAGGAATAAGATACAAATTAAATGAGATATGTGTGTATTCTAAACAGGTATATGTTTCATTTAATAGGAATAAGATACAAATGAAATGAGATGTGTGAGTATTCTAAACATATATTTGTTTCATTTTATAGGAATAAGATACGAACAAAACTGTGAGAAAATGATCATAGCTGAAAGGCACAATCTTAACCTTTAATCTGTAACCAGTTTGGAACACAGAAATGTTTGAATTTGACTATTGTGTCTATTGTATGGTGTGAAAATGATCTATTAGCACTGTGATTTTAGGTGGGCGTGCTGTATGATGGATGGGGTAGTAGAACCTGAGGGCAGTTCTGTCTCTCAACTGTACGCAACCATATGACACAAACATGTCACCAATGAACAACCCTCTGGGCATTCTATTCTATTCAGTGTAATGTAAATGCAGGTATTTCAACTCATTCAGAATATAATACTGACCAAACAGAAATTAGTACTTACTAAATAGAATAGAATACTAACCAAATAGAATAGAATACTGACCAAATAGAATGTAATTCTGACCGTATAGAATAGAATACTTACCAAATAGAATGGAATACAGACCAAACCGTATGGAAGGTGCACCAGAGATTTATTTTAAGACTGAGTTCTAAACGAGTTGTCAGAAAGCTTAAATTTGAGCAAGACAAATAAGCATTGTTATTTCTCATTGTTTTGGATTTGGATTTGCACACATTCAGTTAACGTACTGGAGTGGATCATTTGAGATAGACTCTGCCAAATACAGTGCAAGTAGGAGTGTGTGTGTGTGTGTGTGTGTGTGTGTGTGTGTGTGTGTGTGTGTGTGTGTGTGTGTGTGTGTATGTGTTGGGGGGGAGGGGATGAATGATGGAGAATATAACAGGGTATGGGGTGGAAATAGAAAGAAAAGAGAGACTCATGTTTATTTTGGGACAATAAATTGTGGGTTCTGATTATTTGAGCTGGTAGAACTGTGGTAGGGCTGACTTGCAGCGCGTTGGGCACACGCCCTCTTACTCTACGTTTCCATTCAGGCGAATTATCGGCAGGCGGTATTCCGTCTAGGGGGCATTGTCAGAAAAATTAAGTTTCTCTGTTAAGTAGCAAGTTCGGTTGCAGTGCAGCGCTAATATAGCAGATAGCTTGTGAAAGTCATGGAAATATGATTAGATGTTGCGGCTGTCACTCATGCTCTGATTTCATTTACTTATCCATTAACATGTATTCCTTTATTCATTTGTTTTCTCTGATTCATTTATATTAGCCAGTTAAATCACGATATCACACATACCAGAGGCAAAACGCACCGATGAGGCTACAGGTTACAAACCAGCTAGCTTCTACATTGATCTTCAATTAAAGTGTTAGCAGCAAGCTAACAATAATGGTCGCGAGCTTCAGATAAGACCTACAATATTCTGTTTGCCCTGACAGTGTTCGTGTAGTATATAAACAACAAACCGAGTCGATGTAGACATATAAAAGTCGTGTAAACACCTGTATGCACCTTTATTCACATAAAATATTTCCCAGTTACAGAATCCCGAGACTCCGCCATCTTGCTTTGATTTTTTTTATTACTCCCGCCCATCTGCACAACTTCAGCTGCCAATTCTCACACACGTCAAACTGATTGGTTACCGCCTGGTCTGCATTTGCATAGAGTTAAAGAATCATCAACTTTGGAAGGGAGGCGGAGACGTTTCGTTGCTCGACAGACGGGATATCGTCTCCATTCATTCCCAATGAGAGCGGGACGATTAACGTCCTAATGGAAACGTAGCATTAGGAGTGGTTTCTATATACGCTGTTTCCGCCTGACTGAGTAATGCCGGTTATTTGAATTGTTTGGCGCGTGTTGCCCGTGGTTGACTGTCGCTGGAAGAACACACTGCTACGTATTGAGACCTGCTGAGTGCAGACTGCGCGTTGCTTTTGTGCTGGCGCATTGGCCGTCTTTTAAGTCAAGGTGCGTTGCTGTCGTTGCCCCGTAGCTTTCTCTCTCTCTCTCCCTCTCCGAGGTTTGTTTGCGGGAAGCCTGACGCTCCCTAAGCAGGAAATACACACAGTGCAGTGTTGACCACTGTTTTCCCTCACGTTAATTTGTTTTGGATTTTTAGGCTGTGAGAGAGCCACCAGTATCTTGTTATTTCTTTTGGGTGTTTGTTTCCTTTTTGTTGGATGAATGTGTGTGTCATTATTAGTTAACTGCCACCTGGGTGCTACCAGATGCTGTATATAGGTCCAGTGTTACCTATGGACACTGCCTCCGACCTCTTGTTGCATGGTGTTCTAGATCCCCAAACACAATTGTGTGGAGTGTCTTTGTAGCGTTAGACATTTCTGCAGCAGTCTATCGTTATAACAGTCACCAATGTGGTTAGCTAGTACCTACTAGTAGTTAGCATTCACGGGAGAAAAGAGTACAGACTACCATCTTCTCTTTTGGTCTGGGAACTCACAACTGACCGTTTATTCAGCGCATGCTCACAATAGCATTTCAGTGCACGCAGGCACACATGTTCTAATGTGACGTCATTTGCATAGGCTATTTAACATGGCTTTGCTATATTATTAAATATGCTCAACAGTCTTTAAGCATTTTATCACCTTGTTCTGGATCCTGTGTTAGCCTACGTGTGTAGAGTGACTTGTGATTTGCAGTGTTATAATCCAGATCGTATTGATCTTTATTGGGTGATTGTCAGACTGGTGTTTACTGGTTATCAGTAGCCTGTCTATCGTAGTGGGGAACTACTTTGTTGGCAGTGTATGAACGTGTGTGTGTGTGTGTGTGTGTGAACTACTGTTTTGTTATATCATTCAATACCATTGACCAGATATTTATTAAATAAAACATACTCTCTATTGCTACATTTCTGCCTCTGTATAATCATTTATTTGATTAGCCTGTGTCCTGTTGATTATATAATAAGTGGCAGTCAGGGTTTGTCACAGAACCAAGGTGTGCAAACGTAAATTAGTTTGTTTATTCGTTAATAAAATAGTTGGTGAAGGAGTGTGTGCAGATGAAGAGGTTCAAGACATATATAAATGACAACCAGCAAGTAAGTGTGTATGAAACAGGAGGAGCAGAACATTTTAAACTAAATGTGTTTGTTTACTTTTGGTTATTAAAAACTGGTACTTCATGAAATCTAGACAGTTACATGACATTTGTTGTCCAGCAACCCCAGGCAAGCACCTCCAAGTGTGAACCAAGGTCACTGTCACCTCAGACTGACTCCCCTGTAAGTGATCTTCACATGATATGCAAACAGTGTAAATGAGAACAATTTGTTTTACATGTTTTTCTGTAAATTGGTTTTATGGAGCTAGAGGACTGGGTGCGTCTGTGGGAAAACCACAATGGCATCCCATCTGTCAACATATCCTGGCTCAAAGAGAAAAGACAAACAGGGCTGTTCACCCCTGTGCAAATTTAGGAGGACATCACTGGTCTGCTCAAGCGGCGACGGGTGATGAATTTAAAATGAAAAAATCTCAAAATAACAAACTTGCGTGCAAAACTGTGAGAAAATGATCACAGCTGAAAGGCACCATCTTAACTTCTACTCATCTGTAACCAGTTTGGAACACAGAAATGTTTGAATTTGAATATTGTGTCTCCTGAAAATGATATATCATCTGCATTTAGGTGGGTGTGCTGTATGATGAATGGGGCAGTAGAACCTGTCATGACTTTGGACTATGATTGTCTCAGTTTGGGGACATTGGCGCCATCTGCTGGCCAAAGGACAATTGGACAGTCTTATCGTGATACTAGTGTCATTGTGTTACTCACCTGTGTCTCATCTATACTGATTGTGTTACGCATCTGTGTCCCATCTACACTAATTATGTTACTCATCTGTTTCCCATGTAGACTGTGATTAGTAGGGGTATAAATACCCGGCTAGGTTAGCCGGCTCATTATTGCGTCGTTTCCGTTTTTACTCAATGAAGTAGCAATCGCCAGTGTTCTCCTAGGCCTAGCGCGAGTTAAGGTTGGTCCTTTGTGCAGCTCTCACGCTGCCTTTTGTTTGCGTTGCTGTCCATGGCTTCGCCTCTCGTGCTAGGCTTAGTTTCACTTTTGAAAAAGTTTACCCATTTAGTAGCCTCTTTAGTTTGCCCTTTTTGGATTCTTAAACCGGTTTGGTTAGAATCTCCTGTTGTTTTTGGGACTGTATCCTCCGTTTCCGTGGGATTATCTCCTGTGTGTTCGTTTCCCCGTGTATGGAACTATCATTTCGTTTGGTAAGAATAAAAGAAACCAAGCAAAACACTTCCATCTGCAACTGAGTCCTAACTAGCTCACTCGGCTGAGCGTGGGGTTACCGATCTAGCGACCCGGGTTCGATCCCTGACAGAACCTGAGGGCAGTTCTGTCTCTCCACTGCACGCAACCATATGACACAAACATGTCACCAAGGAACAACCCTCAGGGCCTTTGCCCTGGTAATCACATAGAGCAGCTCTGAGGATGCTGTCAAACACATCTATAGATCTATTATAAGGCTAAAGAGCGCAAAGGAAACGCATATACTACATGACGTCACTCTCCCAGCCTCAACCCCCGCTGCCACTGCCTCCAATGCCGGTGAGAAGAACCTCACCACCTCTACCATCACCAGACCTGTCCCCTCTGCCATTGCTGGTCCGTCTACGCCGGTCCCTCCAACTGTACCCATAATCCCGCTTCCTCTAGCACATAGCACAGCACTGGCAGTCCTTCAGTCTGGGCAAGAGCTACGCAATACAAGCTGAAGTGTTTCTGCCCTGTAAAAATGATGTCCCCATCGAAGGCCTGGACAACAGAGTGTACGACAGATACGAACAATTCACCTCTAATGGAGTGAGCTGTATATACATATACACCTATGTATATTTTGTCTTGTACATATTGTAAAAAGTTTTCTTTTCTTTTACTTTTAAAAATTCTTAATCAAGTTCAGTGATACTTTATCATCTATAAATAGTTTTTTCTTGAGGTTGCCCACTTCATGCACATCATTCCATAAAGTGGTCAGTGCTACAGGTAACACTGCGTTGTGGAATGTCAATAAAGTGGTCAGTGCTACAAGTAACAGTGCGTTGTGGAATGTCAATAAAGTGGTCAGTGCTACAAGTAACAGTGCGTTGTGGAATGTCAATAAAGTGGTCAGTGCTACAAGTAACAGTGCGTTGTGGAATGTCAATAAAGTGGTCAGTGCTACAAGTAACAGTGCGTTGTGGAATGTCAATAAAGTGGTCAGTGATACAAGTAACAGTGCGTTAAATAAATGTCAATAAATGATTGCAACAATGGGATTATATTTGTCTGTCAGAAAAATGAAAAAAGTGCCAGATTACATGCAAGTAAATTGTTAGGACATGTGCCTATCTAGTACAATTATATCACATTATTTTGCACATATAGCAATATAAATATTAAACTTAATATAAAACCATCTTTAAATCAGCCTCCCGTTAGTGATAGGGGTATGTATTTAGAAAAAGACAAAACATTATCTCAGTATGCTTTTAATATTGCATTTATTGTAATCAGTGCAGTTACGCTTGAATTAATGGACTTATGCTTTTAATATTTCATGTATTGTATTCAGTACAGTTACAATTGAATTAATGGCATATATTGTGTAGGATTTGCTAATACAAATACAACTACTTAAAGGCTTCAAGAAGTGACACCATGAACAGGCTGATTTAAGTCTGAAATGGACAAGATCACACATTTGGAATACATCCAGATAATGTTAACACTTTCTGTAATACTTGTACTGAGAAAATAGCAGTACAAACGAGCTACGAAAGTAAATAATCGAATAATCAAAAGTCAAATTATCAATTTTCTAACTGTAGACTTTAGACCAAACACGTCCAGGACGAATTACACTACCGTACATGGTGGATCGCCAGTAAGGAGTGTAAATATTAGTCAGTAAGAGGTAATATGGTGGCTGGTCAGTCACTCAACCTGAGTAACAGCCTATCCTCAGACTCTGGGGAGGATAGCGTCCCAGTCATCAGAGTCATCTCAGTCGCCATAGTGACTTGACAGTCTCCAGCCCCCATAGGAGGTTCATGGGGTCCCAAATGTACTGTGTGTGTGTGTGTGTGTGTGTTTACTTTAAGATTAATGCACATTTGTGTTAAAAAAGAATGAGAGAGTTAGATGTAGTGAGCAATGGAAGACACTGCTCCGGAGATGCTTACAGTATAACTAGTGCCTTTCTATCCTGCTCTTAGCACTCCACTGACAAATACATGTTCTATCCAAGGGTGAAGGTTTGGTCTCAGCATTGGTAGGGACACTGCCCTGCATAATCATTTATATCACCAAGGTTTTGTTGTTTTCTGAAAAACATTTAGTAGTAATATTTGTTTTTGGTGGACATGGATTAACTCAAATTCAAACAGGCTGACTGCTGGGAGGTGGACAGTCAAGTTGTATGAAAAGATGAATGGAAATTGCGAGGAAGATTGCTCTTTTCTTCGCAACAATTTCTTAAATAAAGTAGTTCGAACATGAGACTCAGTTGTCTGCCTCTTGTTTTAAAAAAAACTCTTTTTCGGAGTCACGTGGGTACGCCGAACAAGATGGCAGCGCAGTAGACGAGCTCCGCTCACCCACCAATATTTATTATATTTTACTGCATGAAAATCCACAACTTTTAGCAAATTAATCATCCTTGACGTTCACAACTTGCACCTGAGTAAACCGAAGCTCTTTTTTGGACCCAAATGGCGACCACGTAGAAGTATTTCAAAGATACGGCCCACATGCCTACCAGAAAAATCCTCCGCCTGAAGAAAAGTTAACTTCAAAGTCACCAACGCCGACTCAGCCAGTAAAGCAAATCGTAGGAGATACTGTAAGCCTGGAGAATATGTTTTCCGAAATCTCCAAGATGAGCACCATGCTGCAGGCAGTTGCAGCAGACATACTAACTATTAAAGAAACAACAAATGAGTTAAAAAAACACGGTGAATGGCATACAAGTAAGGCTTGATGAGGTGGAGGGGCGAATTTCCCATCTGGAGGATAAAACCGAGCGGCTTGTGAGCAACGGAGAACATAGTGAAAAAAAGATGGAAGTCTTATGGGATCGCATTCAAATGCTTGGAAAACCACAGCGAGAGAAATAACGTGAGAGTACTGGGGCTGAAAGAAACATACGGGACGAACGGCACAATGGAGGAATGTGTGAAGAAAATGTTGAGTGTCGGGCTGGGCGTTGATGTTGAAGGTGATAAGAGACATAGCCAATATTGATTTAAACAGAATTTCACAAGGTAATTTTTCTTTCATACTTAAAATATGACTAGGAATTATGTCACATGCATAAGCTGGAACATCAATGGATGTGGGAATCCTGCAAAAAGAGGGAAGGTACTAACTTATTTGAAGCATAATAAGGCTGATATCGCTTTCATACAGGAAACACACTTTGTAAACGAAGAAGCAGTCAAACTGAAACGGGCTTGGGTCAGACATGTTTTTCATAGCTCTTTCTCTAGCAAACGGAACAGGGTTATTATACTGGTGAACCAAAACTTGAACTTTATTTTACTTAAGGAGGTTAAAGATGATGAGGCAGAATGGTTTGCGTACAGGCACTGATAAATGGGATTACGATGACACTGTGCAACATCTAGTGCACCGAACCAAGGGAGACCCTAATTTTTTTCATGAAGTAAATAAGACACTGGGTGAAATGGAGGGCCAGATAATACTAGCAGGAGACTTTAATCAAGTTTCAAGATCCCCTTTTGGACAGGAGCAAATTTAGTGGCCCAATAATGTCTAAGGACAGAGCTGCAATTCATATGTTAGGTGAGGATATGGGATTGGTGGACATATGCGCTTGATAAATCACAGTGACAGGGAATGTACCTTTTATTCACACTGCCACCAATCATATTCCAGGATTGATATGTTTTTGATATCAACACTTTAATAAAGCAAGTCGCTGACTGTAAAATTAACGCAATGGCTCTCTCTGATCATGCAGCAGTCGAGCTTAGTATTGAACATAAATGCTGACACTGAGAAAAAAGGTTAGATGGAGAAATGAACACATCTTTACTAAAGGATGAATCCTTCAGTCTGTCGCTGAAGGATGACCTTGTATCTTTTTTTGAAGTTAATGCTGGCAGTGCAAGCACAAGAGCGATGGAATGGGAAGCATCCAAAGCGTACATTAGGGGGAAAATGATAGCACATTCGTCTAAAAAGAAAAAAGAGGATATGAGGAGAATAAAGGAATTTGAATCTGAAATAAAAAATCAGGAAATAGAACTATCAAAGAAATTATCAGATAAATTATATCAAGATACATGTAAGCTCAACTACAAGACATTTATAATAAAAAAGTGGAATATGCATTATTTAGACTGGGGACAAATTTTTACGAAGGGGGAGAGAAGACAGGCAAGTTGCTTGCTAGACAACTAAAACAACAAAATTCCTATAGTGTAATACCAGCAATCAAGAAAGGTGATAAAATAGTCTCTTCGACAAAGGAAATAAATTAGGTCTTTCAACAGTACTACAAAGAGCTATATACATCAGACATCAATCCCAAACCAGAAGAATTGACAGATTTTTTCTCTAATACTGATCTGCCTAGATTGGCACCTGAACAGGTGGAATTCTTAGACAATTCAATAACACAGAATGAAATCAGGAATGCGGTTTCATGCATGAGATCAGCGAAGTCGCCTGGCGTCGACGGGCTTGCTGTGGGAATATTATAAGCAGTATATAGATATCTTGGCACCAATATTGCAAGAGATATTCAATGAAGCCTTTAAATTAGGTACCTCCCCCCAACATTTAATGAAGCCTTAATATCAGTGATACCTAAAAAGGACAGAGATACCACAAATCCCGCTAACTACCGGCCTTTAAGTCTGGTCAATGTGGACTGCAAGATCCTAACTAAGATCCTGGCTACACGCCTGGAGAAGGCTCTGCCGAACATTATACACACTGACCAAGTCGGATTCATGAAAAATAGGTCTTCCACCGACAACATGAGAAGATTAATACACCTAATCTGGCTGAATCGGACAGGAAAAGACCCAGTCGTTGCCCTCTCGCTGGATGCTGAAAAGGCATTCGACCGAGTTCAATGGGAATTTTTATTTGCAGCCTTGTCACATTTTGGATTTGGAACAACTTTTATTAAATGGATTAGAACTATATACAAAAACCCTAAAGCAGCGGTGATAACAAACGGTGTAGTCTCACCTCCTTTTAACCTCACCAGAGCGACTCGACAGGGCTGTCCCCTGTCGCCATTACTATTTAATATTGTACTGGAACCGTTGGCTATTGCCATCAGAGCTAATGCAGCTATTAGGGGGGTGGAAGGAGGAGGAAGAAAGCACAAATTATTATTATATGCAGACGATATTTTGATGCTGATAAAAGACCCATCACATTCGATACCACACCTGATGAACACAATACAATCTTACTCCAGATTATCAGGATACAAAATGAATTGGACAAAATTGGAAGCTATGCCTATATCTGGATTATGCAACTCAAGTTTACTGACAAATTTTGGCTTTAAATGGGTATCAAAAGGGATGAAATACCTGGGAATCAAACTAAGCAGCGAAGTGGAAGAAAATGCCTACATTCAATTTAGAACCGTTGCTGCAAAAAATCAAAACAAATTTGGATAAATGGGGGAAACTCAGGCTTACATTATGGGGAAAGATCAATGTGGTAAAAATGGTGGTTGCACCGCAGCTTAATTATGTGCTTATGATGTTACCAATAACTATATCTCCTCAGGTCTTTAAACAGTATGATACAATAATTAGAGAATTCTTATGGGACAGCAAAAGACCCAGAATCAAACTCAGCAAAATGTGCTCTCCTAGGGACAGAGGGGGCTTGGGACTGCCAGACCCGAGACATAGTATAGTCTCCTTTGAAATGGCCAAACTAGCCAAACACTGGAACAAAGACAACCAGCTAGAGTGGACTACTATTGAAAACAAGCTGTCATCCCCTTTCACTCCCATTGATAGATTATCCCAGTCTTCACATAATGTATTGAATCCTATCATGTCTCACTCCAAAGAGATCTGGACCAAAATACATAAAATGCACAAATTATCACACTGCAAACAAATGTATTCTTCTCTGTGGCATAACCCCATGATCCGCATTGGAAAAGCATCAGTATATTGGAAGGAATGGCACCTTAATGGAATATGTCATATTACCGATCTATATGAGGAGGGGGTGTTCATGTCATTCTCTGATTTAAAAAGAAAATACAATCTTAAGGGAAAGGAACATTTTTGGAAATATCTGCAGATCAGGGACTGTCTTAAGTCCAGGATTCAATACAAGGATGGAAACCACATCACAGACTATCTCACGCTACCTGTGGAGTGCCACCGAGCCTCTATATTTTATAGAGCCACCAACCAACTGCTCAGTGATGGCTGTCAGAACCTGAAAATAATATGGGAGAAAGACCTGGGATGTCTGATGGATGATGAGGAATGGCTGAGAATTATATCTAACAATGGGAAATACATTCGGGAAGCTAAAGGGAAATTTACACAATACAAGATAACACACAGGTTTTATTGGACACCACAAAGACTTAATAGAGCTGGTATAATAAACAATAATTTGTGCTGGAAATGTCAGAAAGACATAGGTACTCTGCTACACTGCATCTGGGAGTGCCCTGTTATTCAACCATTCTGGAAAATAGTGGTGGACAATTTGAGTAACTGGCTGGGAAGTGACATACCTCTATGTCCTAGATTATGCCTATTAGGGGACAGAAGCCAAATACGTAACATATCAAGCCTAGCATTTTCTGTAATCATGGCAGGGATTATAACAGCTGCCAGGACTATACTGAAACTGTGGAAAACACCCAAACCTCCTGAAATAAAAGAGTGGGTAAACATTATGATAAAAACAGCTTCATACGAACTTATGCTCAACAGGGTGGACAATAGAAATAGGAACAGAGCACCAATTTGGGTCTCGTTCTGGGCTCATATTACACTTCCTGATGAGCATGCAGCTTGAACACCTTCCTTTGAGTGTAGCCAACATAAAAAAAAAACGAATATTATTCCTAGTTATGTAATTATCTGCATGTCCTTTACACAAATGGTCTTATTTGTACTGTATTTTCATTTCATTTTTGTTTTGCTATGCCACTGATGTATGTAATGTGCAGAATAAGAAATGTCTCATAATGTATAGTGTATAATGTTGTAATCTCAAACACCAACGCCTAAATAAAAACTTGAATTACAAAAAAAAAAAAAAAAACTCTTTTTCGGGAAGTAATTTCAATAACATGAAGCATGATGCATACGAGGAAGTGTGCAGGACCGACAGGCCCGAGCAAACTTTTGGACCACACCCTCCTCACCGCTCAATACGGATCCGTATTGCCCTCTGACCATTTTCAAAATGAGCGATCAGTCTGAGTTTTACTATCCAGAAGAAAATGAAAACATCAACAGCCAGGAGGAAATTCAGAAGGAGCTAAGATTTGTGATTGAAAGTGATGAGGAAGACTAGAAACTATAGTTTGAATCACTTGTGTGGTTTATTAAATGAACGCCATTTTAGCTGAGCCGTGTTGTCCGTTTTCTAGGGCTGGGCAACCAATAAAAGTTTTAATCGCGATTCATCGCATGATTTCCCTAATTAATCACCATTTATTCGCATTTATATACGCAAAATCCAATAATTAATTCAAAAGTAGTGTATAGCGCTCTTTCCTTTTTAAATGTTCTGCCATATGAACAACAGTGCCATAACATTTGTTTGTACACTTTTAACACTTTTAACATCAGCATTTTAATACAGTAGCAGTTAAATAAAATATTCAGTGTAAATCTCAACTTAAACAATGTTATCAAAGCAAATACAAAATTAAAGCTCATTAATGCATTAATGAATGCATTAATGTTATCCTGTTCGTTATGAAAAAGAAAAAAAACTGGCCACAAAATCCTGAGCCACACTCATATCATTAAAACAGGCAATTTCCGAGGTAACAGCAGAAACATTTTACTTTCATCAGGGAACAGCATAACCAGTCTATGTTCAGTACCAAATGTCCCTGTTAGAGTGCACTTTCAGTTTTAAATTTTAAATGTACTGCCATATGAACTAAAGTGCCATAACATTTGTTGTGCAAACACTTATCAGCATTTTTATATAGTAGCAGTTAAATAAAATAAATACTTTGTGTAATTCTCAACTTAAACAATGTTATCAAAACAAACACAAAACTAAAGCCTATTGCCTCTGCCAGGGCATTAATGTTAGAGTGTGGTGAAGCACCAAAAAGTTCACTGCTGGCAGTTACGATGCTGTACATAGTCTGCCGAAGCCTCGCTCCACTGTCTGTTTCGTTGAATGATTTACGATTATCAAATGTATGTATATATGTCTATGGCGATTTAACCTAACTATCGAGATTCTAAGTAACATGGAGACAAAACTTTGTTTGGTACTCCACGTAGATCATAAACCCTTAATTAAATCGGTTAAGAAATGTAAACGCTATAGTGCTTTTTATCCAGAAACACCACAGCTCCACCATTCACTTGCGTTTGTTTACAGTCCAGCCTTTACCTCCCCAAGATGGCAGCGAGTTGGCAGGTCGCAGCAATGTTCTGAAGAGTCAATGTATTTTTTAGATTAGATTCAACTTTATTGTCATTGCACAGAGTACAAGTACTGAGGCAACGAAATGCAGTCAGCATCTAACCAGAAGTGCAAAGCAGAAGAGTGCAGAGTATGTGCATATGTATAGTGGTAATATAAAAATAGATAAATAGGATATATACAGTATGATATAAGATATAAGTGGTATGAGCAGTAAGAACATGAACAGCAATAATGGTGATTAGTGCAGATGTGATATAGATATATGTAAAGTGCAGGTGAAGTACAGGTGAAGGTGGCAGTAGAAGTTATAAAGTTATAAATGAGGTAGGAGACAATAAGATATAAATACGATGAATATGGATATGGACAACAATTTTAAATAAAAAGATATAGACAAATGAACATTTTTAGGGCAAATGTTTAGTGGCTGGAGGGAGGTGTGTGGCAGTCAGGCCAGGGTAGAGGGGGGAATACAGTCACTGTATGAAGGAGTGTGATGGGGCAGCCAGGGGGGCTATCACCGTGGTGCAGAGTTCAGCAGGCTTGAGTTCAGAGATCAAATTGGCTTCTTTATAGTAACTAAAATTGTTAATAATCTGTTCAAGACAATGTAGGTGCAACCACAACAATAAATAACTCAACTTAAGTCTCTCAAATTTGGTTTAAGGGCTTCAGTTATTAGGAAATAAACATGGCAAGCATCTGAAGAACCCAAACAACAATCATTATGTCATTCTTAGATCCAGAAAGAGAAGAAGGGCCCACAAATCCGTAAATGTAAATGTAAAATGTAAAATTGATTTCTGCTTAAGACGCTATCACAGTATGCATTAAGATAATCTCTAACGATATCAGGGCAATGATTACCTTTATGACAAAACACTAAGACATAGTCTGATACCCTCATTACAGAAGTCATATTTTTATATTTTCATTTTAGCAGACGCTTTTATTATATAGAAGTATTATTATATAGAAGAAATATTCTATATAATCCGCTATCTTTTTTTGTAAATGGTCCACAGACCTTTTTACAAATCTGACATTCTTGCATTTAGAACACCTTTAGACCATGTCAAACCATTCTCTCATATGTAACACTTGATTTCCAGGTTCTGTAGAGCATCACTCCGCATGCCATGGCAACAACAGTCACGAAAGCACCAATGGCGAGCGCTACGTTTGGGTCCAGGTTTACAGCCACTGTAAAACAGAGAGGAAAAAAGGTTTTTGAGGCAGTGAGGACTCCTCAGACTCATCAGAACATCTGAATTCAAAAGCAGCTTTACAACAATTTAAAACAATTCCATTACTTAAAACTCAAATGCAAGTCACAAAGCTTGTTTGGACTGTTCATAACTGTCCATTATAACGTGACAATCTGTGTAGAGAATGCCACCTCTGTACAAGGTCTTTTGTACAACCACCGTTTCCAGTCAAACTATTTATCAATCAAACTATGTATCAATCGAACTATTTATCAACTTCTGATTGGCTGCTCTGTGATTAACTGTAGTACTTGGCCTCTGGGGCCACGCCTCTGAGTCACAGCCGTGAGGATATCCTTCACTAACTCCACTCTCACTGGTGCTGATATCCTTCACTAACCCACTCTCACTGGTGCTGATATCCTTCACTAACCCACTCTCACTGTTGCTGATATCCTTCACTAACCCACTCTCACTGTTGCTGATATCCTTCACTAACCCACTCTCACTGGTGTCATATTGCTGGTTAGGGCTGATATCCTTCACTAACTCATTTAGTGAAGGATATCATCTTACGAATCACATCTCTTGATGGAGGGCAGCTACTTTTCTATGTATAACTCCAACGTTTTATCCAGGTAAGGAATTCTGATTGGGTGATTGCTATCCCTGGTAATACTGAACTCACTTGTAAACCGAAAATCGGTGTTAACCGGAAGTAATTCTGGTTTCTGATTGGTTAAGACCGGTCAGGTGACAATCGGACCAGTTACCACCGATTGTCTTCTTACTCATTGTCTACCGATAGCTACCCCGGGTATCGCTTGTACAATGTTCTCTGTCTACTTTCGTTACCTTGTTTGGTCACACTGCGCCTAAGACGCAGGGGGCCCTGGAGGATGGCGTGATTAGCGGTCTGGAGGGAGGCCTCCCTCTTGCGGATGGTGTGCTCAGAGCGGGCGGCAATATGGCCGATAGGCAGGCGGAGACCCTCTGTCTTTTGGATCCGGTGCTCTTCAGTGGGGAGAAAGTCAGCACCAGTCTGGAGTGGGGCCTCTCTTTTAGCACGATTCACACAGCCCTGAGAGCATCTGCTGCTGCCAGCCTTACAGAGGATGACGGAGCATCGGATGAACACCTGCACACAGAGGACATGGCTTAATCAGGAAAACCAGTAGAGGACAATAAGTCATATGAATTGCATGGTCAGTAGATTGTCTGCACAGTGAGCTATGATCGTTACCTGCTCATGTAATCCAATAAACTTGAAGGCCTTCATCGCAAACCGGAGATCTGACTGATGTCCATTGGAATAGAACTGTACAGTCTGATCGACTTTACATCTGTAGAAGGGCAGGGCACGTGATCAACACTTAAACATTTGTGTCATATTTCCACGAACTGTCATTAGCTTAACACATTTCCTCTACATGGGCTTTTCATATCTGTCTTGCACTCGATGCTTTATGTAGCACTGGAGATCAAAAGCCTTACCCGTCTTTAATGATGGTATATTTACTGGCACTGTTGGGGTCATCGCTGGGAGTTGCGGTGCAGGACTCAGCAAACAACATAATGTTGGGAACGGAAGCGAAGGACTGAATCTGTATGTATATCATGTCTCCCAAATCAAACTCCAGAGGGTAGGAGCTTGGGTCCTTCATAAGACTGAATGTACTTGACTCGAAGAATTCAAACTGCAAGGTGAACGACGTACCAAAGCCCTTTGGAGGTGTTGTGACGTTGACTGGGGGCCTGTGACCAATGAAGTCGAGAGTAACGCTGCTCTGTTTGGGATACTTGCAAGAGAACTCAATCTCCACCAAAGGGTCCCTGACTATAACAGCATTGGATTCGCTGAAGGACACAACTTCATTGGTAAAGATGAGATCTACACCATCATCCTTAGAAACAGAAACAAGGAGCAGAACATTAGAGGCAAATAACATTAACAGTGGCGGGTGAAAGACCCAAGCTTTACTGACTTCATTTTGTCAAATGAAGATACTATAGTATAGTAGTGTTAGCAATACCGAAAAATTAGGCAAGTTTAGACGGAAAATTGTATATCACCCAGGCGCTATGGGCCTGAGAGGAGCTCTGGGGCTGAGAGGAGTTATGGGGTTGAGAGGGGCTATGGGGTTGAGAGGGCCTATGTGTGGTGGAAAATCCTATGTTTTCATCTATCTGTGCTCATCATTTGTTCAAATCCATTACTGTAATCTTAGTTATACACAGGAAAATATTTTAAATTCCTTGTGCTATTACTTAGGGACTTCCCACAGCAGCCAATCCTCTCACTGACACATGCAAGTGCTCATACCCAACAACCTAGCCTAAGTATTAGAACAGCAAGGTGCACTACAATCATTATACCAATCTTTAATAAAACATCAACAACAACTGAGAGGCGTTCGTGAGCATTTCACTGGGGTTGTCATGGGAGCACCCTTTGTCAGTACTTCACTGGGGTTGTCATGGAAGCACCCTTTGTCAGTACTTCACTGAGTTAGGGTGGATATGAACCCTTCTTTGTCAGTACTTCACTGATTTAGGGTGGATATGAACCCCTAAGTTAGCTATGCCCCTAAGTTACTTTGTAGAGCCGTAAACCCTGAATGGGATTCTAAGATGACCTGAGGATGTGAAGAAGAAGAAGTCTCACCTCCATCTCAGTGCCACAGGCATCGAGGGACATATTGGACAGCATGTGAGACCCGTTTGAGTACAGAGTGCAGTTGGAATCGCCCAGCCTCAGGTACTCTGCACTCAGCGCAATTCTTCCAGATTTATTCAGCACAAGTTCCATACTGTTCTCCAGGCAAATCACCTCCATTTCATCTGTAAAATATTTACAGGCGTAAACCTCATTTCTGGAGCACTACCAGTAGGATCAATAGGGAGCTTTACAGCTTTTAAAAATGTACCCTGCAGTATACAATTTGGTGCCTCTATGGCAAAGAAAGACTGTATTGAGAATCATACTAGGAATGACTCAGTGTCTTCTCAGTGCAGTACTGGTGGAACACAATGTGGTAATCAATCAACACAATGAGTTCTGAATGTAAGGCAAAAGGTAAGGAACCTGTTTAACACAGCAAGGGGAGATGTAGCTTTGAAGCCCATTTGACTGTACTGGCTTTCGCTTATCTCACACAGCACTCTGTATTAGAGGTCAACACATCACATACAATCTGAAGAAATATGTTCTTTAAGCGATTTAACCTTTGAGTATATTTTATTAAAATGTTATTAAAGTGAAACCAGCTAACAAAATGGTTGCTTTGCTGTTGTTCCTGTCACATCCCCATTGCTCATGTTTCCATATTTCATAGGGACACGTGCATTATGATGAAATGATTAATGAGTGTGTGGAGTAATTTGTTTAACCTATGAATAGTTAATAATTACAATTATTCACACACACACACATATATATATATTATATAACATATACTTATATTATATATATAATATATGAATTATATAAGATATAAATTATATGTTCAGATGTTATATGCATTTATATTATTGTACGACTTTCATGACTTAATGACACATCTCTCTTACCTGGATTGGCTTCTACCCCACCTGCCAGTGAAATATGCTGAGTCAGTTTATTCACCTTATACATCAGGTTATAAATGCTTCATTTTATTCAAAAAAGGTAAATCCTCTACAAACACACTGCTGACGCTGCAAATCTCCCCCTGCACTGTATTGACTGTGAGACTATTGGACTCTGAACTATTATTGGATATCTACTGTGGTAAACATGTGCAGTGGGTCGGCCTCACTGCCTGACTGCCTAAAGGATGCAGTATGAGACTGACCCAAGCAGCCATGGGTTTAAGCTCCCTTTGGCTCAGAGTTTGAGTGCAGTATGTGATTAAATGGCTCACCAATCGGTAAAAAAATAATACCTCAGTTTGTTTGGAAAGACTAATTTTACTTAGTTTAAATAATGAACTCTTGATTTGACCATTTCATCTTCTTATGATAAATTGATGAATTAGGCGTTGTGCTTTTACAAGCATATTAATGATTAAGAGTTTTCAGCCCACCTGACCACTGACTGGATTGACTACAACAAGGCTGACTAATGATCTAATATTGATTGATCTCAGTGTCAACAATACTGGCCGATACAACGACAAACCCCGACACGACAAAATGGAGGTTTCACCAAGACTACATGATGAAGCTATCTCCCCTGTATTTCACTTACCAGCAAGTAGGAAAATACTGAAAAGGAGAGATGCTGGGGAAAATATGAAAAAAGAATATCACAGATAACACTATGATTGTGTTCTGGTCATTGATGATAAGATTCTCAAAGGGTGGTGTGCATAACATATTGCAGGTGATAACAGAGGTTTGCACCTCTTACCTGCTAAAGTATAATCAGGAATCACTAAAGAAAAAGAAAGAAAGATTAAGTAAATTTGAATTATTTTCTTAAAAGATAATTTTGTTCTCTATTGAGAAGAACATATCACATGTTCTAAGCTAAGCTGAAGTAAAAATGTTATTTTGCCATTTCCAAAAGGCGAAACACAGGGGCAGGAAAATGATTTAAGGGTTATGTAGTTGACATCGTTTTTTTTCTTCTAAATTGTTTGGTTTAACATTGGAATGTGGTCTGGTTAAAACTGCACACACCCTATTCATCCCTGCAGACAATATGCTGATCGGGCACAGCAATGTGAATCAGTGCAAGTCTAGTAACAGTCTAAAGGTAAAACTGTGGAAAACAATTGTGTATATGCAAAATACAATTGTGCCCATTCAAATACTTAAAGAGTATACTTTTATCCTATTCACAACCATGGCAATTATTTGTAGTTAATATATGGGACTTGCCATGCTCATTCTTGAATTAGCTTTTTGGGGACAGAAAAGCCCCACAGCGTGGTGATTAAAGGGGAAGCCTAATCATTATGTGATGACTTGTATCTTAAGTCGTGTACTATCCTTTTTCCCTTTATTTCATTTGGAAATAATAACAATGTGGGCAATGGGACAAAAACCTACTTTTGGATGCCAGATGGAGCACAAAAAAGTATGCTGGAAATCTTTCCTCACTTCCTTGATCGTTCCAGGACAACTACAGAAACACAAAGAAAATAATGACTCAAACAGAATAGAAGACCTGTAATAAATTCATTCATTCATTCACTCATTCAATCTATCCTTTCTTTATGTACTTTAGAATAACACATCCATTCACTCATTCTATCCTTTCTTTATGTACTGTAGAATAATGACACATCCCATATTTATTAGTGCTGTCAAACGATTAAAATATTGAATCGATGAATCGCATTTATGTCATAGTTAACTCAAAATTTATCGCAATTAATCGCAAATTTTTATCTATTCTACATATCCCTTCGTTTATTTATTTTTTCCATCATTTTATTTTTATTTGAATGCCCTTATCAACATGGAAAAGTGGATTGGCTTGCTTTATGGAAATATTTTATTTTATTGAAAACCAACATTGCCAAACAGGGCGGTACAAAATAAAATTATAAAGTGCACATTTCAGGTAAACAAGGACTCAGCCTATAGTGCAGTTAAACCATGGCTTAATATTTTCTTTTTTTCAAGTTTGCTGGGAACATAGCAGTCAGGCCTCTTATTTCAGAAACAATGAACCCTAACAGTTAGGTTACCAATAAAAGGTAAGCCTATTACTTCTTTGCTTTCAGCCAGCTGCCTGTTTACATTTTCAGACAACAGTGAAGCTCGCTTCTTTTGCACAACACAGCTTTTAAAAGTAAACTTTCCATTCAGAAGCTTTTTATCATCCATTTCGCCGTATCGCGCTCACCATTCACTCAAACCGTAACGTTAGCCTACTACACAGTTTGCGAGGCCAAAAAGAATGTTAATCTAAAAAAAAAAAAAGAAACTCGCGTTAATCTCGCGATAAAAAAATGAACGCGTTAAAATGGGTTTGCGTTAACGCCGTTAATAACGCGTTAAACTGACAGCACTAATATTTATACATTGGACGCTGAATAAGCCACATAAGGTATACGTATGTATTTAGTTTACAATTGTGTGTGTGGCCATTTCTGTAAATGTAAATGTAAACAGCCAACCACATTCTGCAAATGATATACACATGATGAACATGGGCATAAATCAGGTAGCTGCACAGTTATCATCTCATTATATACCACTTCTTTAACGTTTCTATTGTTTCTGAAGACATTTTTCCACCTTCATTCACTTATATATACAGATGAAGGCACTGAAGGGGGTCCGGCAAAGAGCACTGCATTTAAACCATCTGTTATAAGACTGTTATAACCATGTTATAAGACTAACATAACCATGTCATTAGAGATGGTATGTACGGAAAAGTGTGATTTTGTTATTATTTGTAATCTGAGTATCAAAATATCTTCAGCTGTCAACAATTACTGATAATAGTGAACACTATTATAGTATAGGACAATGGTCGTTGCAATGAAAAGCTGTATCTTCCATGACTTGAAAATGTCTATGTTAGTCTCATAAAAGAGGGTTCAAATAAAGTGTCAAAATTCACACAACTGTAACATCCATAACCTACATGTAAATGCATAACACTTAAACTGCAGGAGTGTAAACCCATTAATTAAATAGCAATAAGCATGATACTTTGCTGAGTGTTGGCCAGGCCTGAAGGTTCACTACCAGCCCATAGAAACTCAGGACTATGGCACATCACAGAGGACTGACACATAACTGTTCCAGACTATTCCACTGGGATTCACACTTCCACACTTCCTTAGAGCTAGTTCTCCTTACAAAGTGCACCTGAGCCATCGCACTGCCAACTCTTTCCTGTAGTTTACCACTTTTACAGTTAGCCTACAAATCCTTTAAACATACAATGAAGCATCTCTTTACGCTGCCTTCCTCTGAGACAAACAGACGGGTGGATGGATGTACTCACCTTTGTAAATAGTCTTTCTTGTTCAAAAGAGAATATTAGCGGCTGGGGAGTATGCCAAGACAAGTACTGATCTCAGGGACACGATGTCTCCTCTTAAATAGTCAGGAGGAAATGTCAACCTCCCTCTGACTCATCACATAGTGGCCAAACCTGCCTCTCCAGTTCAGCCGTGACATTAGCCTCACCTCAGGGAGACGGCATGACACACAGCTCTAACAAAGCCACAACCAAAACAAGGTCAAAGTCAAAATCACTTACTAGCATCTAGCCCAATTTAACCATGTTATACCATTGTAACTATTGTCACGTGCCGGCTCAATGCACGAAACATAAAGGGGAGGCCACGCAGAATTTATGATAATAATAACATATTTATTAATGATTTACAAGTTTATATATTTATATAATAATTATAGCAAACGTGTGGTGAAGGTCAGTGTTGTGAAGAGAACCAAAAGATGTGATGTAAGTCAGTTAAATGGTAATATAAACAAACAAACGACGACGATCCAAAATCCAACGACTATCCAACGAGTATCCCAAATCCAATTCCTATCCAAACACCAA
>NC_045174.1:21856127-21888627 GCF_900700415.2 Clupea harengus | reverse complement strand
CTTTCGTGGGGTGTGTGTACTGCTCTTTTCTCAATACTAGTATTACAGAAAGTGTTAACATTATCTGGATGTATTCCAAATGTGTGATCTCGTCCATTTCAGACTTAAATCAGTCGGTTCATGGTGTCACTTCTTGAAGCCTTTAAAGAGTTGTATTTGTACAAGCAAATGCTACCCAATGTCTGCCATTAATTCAAGTGTAACTGTACTGATTACAATAAACCATTAGTTCAAGTGTAACTGTACTGATAGCAATAAACCATTAATTCAAGTGTAACTATACTGATTACAATTCATTAAATATTAAAAGCATAAGTCCATTAGTTCAAGTGTAACTGTACTGATTACAATACATGAAATATTAAAAGCATAATTCCATTAATTCAAGTGTAACTGTACTGATTACAATACATTAAATATTAAAAGCATAAGCCCATTAATTCAAGTTCTCCCCTATCACTATTGGGAGGCTGATTTAAAGATGGTTTTATATATAGTTTAATATTTATATTGCTATATGTGCAAAATAATCTGATATAATTGTACTAGATATGCACATGTCCTAACAATTTACTTGCAAGTAATCTGGCACTTTTTCCATTTTTCTGATAGACAAATATAATCCCATTGTTGCATTCATTTATTGACATTCCACAACGCACTGTTACTTGTAGCACTGACCACTTTATGGACATTCCACAACGCACTGTTACTTGTAGCACTGACCACTTTATTGAATGGTGTGCATGAAATGGGCAACACCAAAAAAAAATGACAACAACAACACAGCACTATTTATAGATCACTGAACATAATTAAGAATTTTAAAAAGTCATGAAAAATAAACATTTCTACAATATGTACAAGACAATATATATCTATGCGTAGATGTAGAGTATATACAGCTCACTCCTCTAAGCTGTCAACATTAGAGGTGAATTGTTCATATCTGTCGTACACTCTGTTGTCCAGGCCTTCGATGGGGACATCATTTTTACAAGACAGAAACAATTCAGCTTGATTTGTGTAGCTCTTGGCCAGACCGAAGGACTGCCAGTGCTGTGCTATGTGCTAGAAGAAGCGGGATTATGGGTACAGTTGGAGGGACCGAAGTAGACGGACCAGCAATGGCAGAGGGCACAGGTCTGGTGATGGTAGAGGTGGCGAGGTTCAAGCATCAAGCAACACAAGACAAAGCAAGACGGCAAATAAGTTACTTACTAGTCCGGCAGAGAGTAGTACTCGGCGGCTTCCAGAAACCTACATAGCGAAGTAATATGCCTACGGACCCTGCTATGGTAATGGCACAGAGGCCATTCTCCATATTAAACGTCATTGTAGCGCCCCAATTTTTTTAAGCTGTTATTCTAAGGTAAAATTGCTACTATTAACCCTAACCCTAAAGTACAATTGCTACATACTATTACTTTAATTTACAGTAAAGTAACAACACATATGATTCAAGCTATAGTTTCTAGTATTCATCATCACTTTCAATAACAAATCTTCGCTGCTTCTGAATTTCTTCATGGCTGTTGATGTCTATCAATATCGCTCATTTTCAAGATGATGTCAGAGGGCAATACGGATCCGTATCAGACCGGCGAGGAGGGCAATACGCGCCTGGCATGACTACCCATTAGCCAATCAGAACACTCATACTGTCGTTGCCAAATAATAATATTTTGTATTTGGTAAGTGGTATATTCTATTTGGTAAATATTCTATTCTATTTGGTAAGTGGAATATTCTATTTGGTCAGCATTATATTCTATTAGGTAAGGATTATATTCAATTTGGTAAGTATTCTATTTTATTTGGTGAGTATTCTATTCTATTTGGTAGGTGGTATATTGTATTTGGTAGGTATTCTATTCTATTTGGTAAGTACTAATTTCTTTTTGGTCAGTATTGTATTCTATTTGGTAAGTATAATATTATATTTGTTAAGTATTATATTCTATTTGGTAAGTACTAATTTCTTTTTGGTCAGTATTGTATTCTGAATGAGTTGAAATACCTGCATTTACATTACACTGAATAGAATTTTATTCCTAAAAAAATGAAACATATACCTGTTTAGAATACTCACACATTTCATTTTATTTGTACCTTATTCCTATGAAATGAAACATATACCTGTTTAGAATACTCACACATTTCATTTACATTGCCTTGCATTTGGTTCATCCATTCAGTAAATATTATATTTACATGTTAATGACAGTTTTTACAATCATGAGACATTAGGGGGGAGATACCCCTGAAACCCCTTGACACCCCTGCCCCCTGAAGTCGAAACCCTTTTCCACCCCTGCCTGCTCCCGCTCCTGCTCCGCCGATGACATGCACCTCAGCTCCCGCTCGCAGCCGCCTCTGCCGATGCCAGCGCTGATCCCGCTCCCGCTGCCACAGTCCCAGGCACTGCAGTCCCGCTGGAGTCCCCGACGCCCAGACGCCCCAAGCGAAGGTGTGGATACCCCCTTTCTTGCCGCTCCTGCTGGTCTCCCAATGCCGTGCAGTGGCGGTGTGTGAATAGTGGGCGCTAGTGTGCTGCCCCCTTAAAAAACATTATATACCAAATAATTAAAATAAGAAATGTACCGTGTTTACGCGTTAAATGTGTGTGGGAGACAGTAAGCCCCTGTCAACAACTACTAAAATGTGTCCAAACATAATCTATTGCCATGAAACCCTTTTCCACCCATCCCCGCTCCCGCTCCGCCGATGACATCTGTGGGACGGCTCCCGCACACATCATATCTGTAGAACAGTGAGTTCTCCATGGCTGTTGCTACAACAAAAAATGAAACAAACTGGTAACCTCACGGCAGTTTCACATGCTGAGTTTCACATGACCTCCTGGAGACTTCAACATGTTTCTGAGTGGGTGCATACACTGTGATCCCAAAAGGGACACTATATGAAATATTTGATTTGTTATTTGTTTATCTGTCATGAACAGGTCAGTCAGGGTGTGTTTGTGTGTGTGTGTGTGTGTGTGTGTGTGTGTGTGTGTGTGGGTGTATGTGTGTGTGTGTGTGTGTGTGTGTGTGCGCGTGCGTGTGTGTGTGTGTGTGTGTCTGTGTGTGTTTGTGTGTGTGTGTTTAAGTGGGAGGCCGTGGCTTCATTCATGTGTCTGCAGACCTCTGTTGCTATCAAGGGCCCAGTCAGCTCTAGCCAATCACCTCAGTGGGTCTATGGGTCCTGCAAAAGTGCGATCATCATACAATACTTATTTAAGCTGCTTAAATAGCCATTAAAATACGTATAGTTGTTTAAATTGCTATTTAAATTCGTATAGCTGTTAAATTAGCCATGTAAATATGTAAAGCTGTTTAAATACCCATTCAAAATACGTATAGCTGTTTAAATACCCATTTTCTTCTGTATGGACATTGTCGCTCCCACTAAAACGGTTTGCTGCTTCCCTAACAACAAGCCCTGGATTACCTCTAATGTAAAACATCTCCTCAACATGAAAAAGAGGGCATTCAAAGAGGGGTACCAGGCAGAGCGGAAGCGCGTACAGGGAGAGCTGAAGACCATGCTGAGAGAGGCAAAGGACTCATACAGAAGGAAGGTGGAGCAGAAGCTGCAGGAATACAATATGAGAGAGGTGTGGGATGGCATGAAAACCATCACAGGCTGCAAGAAGAGCCACAGTTTGTCAGGCTGAAAGACTGCGTATCTGAGACTGTGTTGTGCAGCACCGGCGCTCCACAGGGGACTGTGCTCTCACCTGTCCTGTTCACCCTGTACACATCGGACTTCACCTACAACACGGAGTCATGCCACATCCGGAAGTTCTCTGATGACTCTGCTGTTGTGGGATGTATCAGGGATGGACAGGAGGGTGAGTACAGGAGCCTGGTGGACAACTTTGTGCAGTGGTGCAGACACAACCACCTGCAGCTGAACACCTTCAAGACCAAGGAGATGGTGGTGGACTTTAGGAGGTCTCAGCCTCCTCTGCTACCAGTCTCCACCGAGGGGGTCAGTGTGGAGGTGGTCAACACTTACAAATACCTAGGAGTGCATCTGGACAATAAACTGGACTGGTCAGCCAACATTGATGCAATCTACAAGAAGGGTCAGAGCCGCCTCTACTTCCTGAGGAGGTTGAGGTCCTTCAATGTCTGCAACAAACTCCTGTGCATGTTTTACCAGTCTGTGGTTGCCAGCATCCTCTTTTATGCTGTGGTGTGCTGGGGAGGCAGCATAAAGAAGAGGGATGCAGGGCGACTGGACAGACTGGTGAGGAAGGCGGGAGATGTTGTGGGCACCGAACTGGACTGCCTCACAACGGTGGCGGAGAGAAGGACCCTGAGTAGGTTGCTGACTATCTTGGACAACGTCCACCACCGACTACACAGTACTGTCAACAGACAGAAACGCATATTCAGTGGCAGACTCCTGTCACTGTCATGCTCATCGGACAGGCTGAGGAAGTCCTTTGTCCCCAGGGCCATTCAGCTTTTTAACGCCACGCAGAAGGGGAGGGGGAGGGAGATGGACTTCTCTGCATCAGTCTACCTCAGTCTGCCCTCCCCTGCTCATCTAATCTCATCTCAGCCCCTTGCACAGACTTTACCACTTACATATTCTGCACTATCACTTTGCTCTTTGCACTTTCCAAACACACACACACACACAAGCACAAGATCACTATCTTGCACTAGCCATCCTCACAAGCAAAAGAACATTATATTTTTTTGCACTATCCACACCAGCAGCACAAGATCACTTTTCACGTTCCTCCTGGACACCGACACTGTCAAAATCATTGCACTCTGTACAATAGGGTCAGACCCTCTCCTCACTCTGTGTGAATATGTTCTCCCTATTTGTATGTATATGTGATTTATGTACAGTATGTATGTCGGTGAGGTGTATAAGTGTATATGTGTATGTGTATAAGCTACTGGATGACCTAAATTACCCTCGGGATTAATAAAGTATCCATCTATCTCTCTATCTATTTAAATACCTGCACTCCCTCTGTTGCCTCACCAGTGCTTTTCAGATGATTTATTATATCAACAACTAAAAGTGAACAGCTGATGTTTACTCAATAAGGTGTCAATGAATGATATTTTTTCTCCTTAAATGTATCGATTATCTATTATAACTATTATTAAAGTTCACAACAAACATAACATTGAAAGTTATGAAACAGTTATGAAACATCACAAATATGTGACTCCCAATTGGATCAGAATCAGAATAGTATTTATTGCCAAGTAGGTTTACACCTACCTGGAATTTGTTCTGGTGTAAAGGTGCATACAGTGAACATAAAACATACAAACACAATAAGTACTACACAAACACAATAAGTACTACAATACAAAAAGCAGGGCAGGAGTGCAAAAGTGGATGTGCAATGTGCAGTGTGCAATGTAGTGTGTGTTAACATAACACAGGCTTGAGGTGTGGGGGCGGGTTAAGTGTCCACGTCAGGTGGGGGTCCCGGGCCTTGTTAATAAGGCCAACTGCAGCCGGGAAGAAGCTGGTTTTGTGGCGTGATGCAGGAGGAGAGGATGGACTCAATGATGCAGGTGTAGAAGTGCACCATCATTGTCTTTGGCAGGTTGAACTTCTTCAGCTGCCTCAGAAAGTACATCCTCTGTTGAGCTCTTTTGGTGAGGGAGCTGATGTTCAGCTCCCACTTGAGGTCCTGGGAGATGATGGTGCCCAGGAAGCGGAAGGACTCCGCAGTGTCGACTGGGGAGTCACTCGGGGTGATGGGGGTGAGTGGGGCTGGGTTCCTTCTGAAGTCTACTGATATCTACATGTATTTAGCGTCTGCTAATTGATATCCAATTGGGAGCTTGTGAATCAGAGTGCTTTGCTAATGTTAGCAATTATTGGAATGTAAATCTGCAAAAAGATTGCTACGTCAGTTTGCAAAACCTTGTGTGTGTGAATGGGGGTGGGGGTTCTCAGGATCTCAAGATCCATTCTTTTGGTTTGACTTTGAAGTCAAGTATTCAGAACTCAGTGATCCCCCCCTGGTAGTGGTTTTAATACGTCAGGTAAAGCCAGGTGTATGTGAAGCATGACAGTTAAGTGCTTGGAGTGCTCGAGGGAGTTTACTAAAAGCTTATTTGGCACTTATGGAATGTCTCTGATGACATATATCATTTTGTCATTACCATGGCTTCAAAGGACTGTCTAGTTAGTCAGATTCTGGCTCCCTACACATTGTGTGAGATGTATGTAATGCTTTTGTTCTTTTGAAAAGTTTTAAAATGTACTTGTATCAATACCCATGATGGATGTCCAAAATTCCAAATATGTGACTTTATTACTAGCTCAAATCACAATGATTGCAGCTGTAACTGTATGAAACTACAGTCAGGGCTGTGTGGCCCACGTGTACCTATGCTATTGCTATTGGTATGCTATTCTTCTCGTCATTTTGTTGTTACAATGGACACTATGTATATCAAGGTTTAATAGTGCTAGATGCTTGTAAGTGTTTTTGATTTTGACCTTGGTTGTGGCTTTGTTAGAGCTGTGTGTGATGTGGTCTCCCTGAGGTGAGGCTAATGTCACGGCTGAACTGGAGAGGCAGGTTTGGATACTATGTGATGAGTCAGAGGGAGATTGACATCTCCTCCTGACTATTTAAGAGGAGATATCTTGTCCCTGAGATCAGTACTTGCCTTGGCATACTCCCCAGCCGCTCATATTCTCTTTTGACAGGATATTTACAAAGGTGAGTACATCCATCCACCCGTCTGTTTGTCTCAGAGGAAGGCAGCGTAAAGAGATGCTCCCCGTTGTATGTTGAAAGGATTTGTAGGCTAATTGTAAAAGTGGTAAACTACAGGAAGCAGTTGGCAGTGCAATGGCTCAGGTGGCCTTTATGTACAGGTGTGAGTGCCTTGGTACTATGCTCTTCATTCCAACACAGAGGTTGTAGCCTGCTTGGCCGTCCAGTCACATACTGCACTCAAACCCTGAGCCAAAGGGAGCTTAAACCCATGGCTGCTTGGGTCAGTCTCATACTGCACTCAAACCCTGAGCCAAAGGGAGCTTAAACCCATGGCTGCTTGGGTCAGTCACTGCTGCATCCTTTAGGCAGTCAGGCAGTGAGGCCGACCCACTGCACATGTTTACCACAGTAGATATCCAATAATTGTTCCAATAGAGTCCAATAGTCTCACGGTCAATACAGTGCAGGGGGGAGATTTGCAGCGTCAGCAGTGTGTTTGTAGAGGATTTACCTTCATGAATAAAATTAAGCATTTATAACCTGATGTATAAGGTGAATAAACTGACTCAGCATATTTCTCTGGCAGGTGGGGTAGAAGCCTATCCAGGTAAGACAGATGTGTCATTAAGTCATGAAAATCATAAAATATAGATATATGCATATAACATCTGAACATATAATGTTATATAATATATATACCCTGCGGGGGAGACAGTGGTACAGGAGGTAGAGAAGTCGTTTAGTAATCAGAAGGTTGCTAGTTTGATTCCCACTGTCAAAGCGTCCTTGAGCAAGGCACTGAACCCCTAATTGCTCCTGGTGTGCCGTCAGTGTAGATGTAAAATGTGTATACAAACTTTTAAGTCGCTTTGGATAAAGGCGTCTACTAAATGTGTGTGTGTGTGTATAATTATTCATAACTATTCATAGGTTAGACAAATTACTCCACACACTCATTAATCATTTCATCATAATGCACGTGTCCCTATGTAATATGGAAACATGAGCAATGGGGATGTGACAGGAACAACAGCAAAGCAACCATTTTGTTAGCTGGTTTCACTTTAATCACATTTAAATAAAATATACTCAATCTCAAAGTTTAAATCGCTTAAAGAACATATGTCTTCAGATTGTATGTGATGTGTTGAACCTGTAATACAGAGTGCTGTGTGAGATAAGTGAAAGCCAGTACAGTCAAATGGGCTTCAAAGCTACATCTCCCCTTGCTGTGTTAAACAAGTTCCTTACCTTTTGCCCTACATTCAGAACTCATTGTGTTGCTTGATTACCACGTTGTGTTCCACCAGTACTGCACTGAGTAGACACTGAGTCATTCCTAGTATGATTCTCAATACAGTCTTTCTTTGCCATAAGAGGCACCACATTCTACACTGCAGGGTACATTGTTAAAAAGCTGTAAAGCCCTCTCTAGTTGATCCTACTGGTAGTGTTCCAGAAATGAGGTTAACCCCTGTAAATATTTTACAGGTGAAATGGAGGTGATTTGCCTGGAGGACAGTATGGAACTTCTACCAGTATAAATCTGGTAGAATTGCGCTGAGTGCAGAGTACCTGAGGCTGGGCGATTCCAACTGCACTCTGTACTCAAACGAGACTCATCTGCTGTCCAATATGTCCCTCGATGCCTGTGGCACTGAGATGGACGTGAGACTTCTTCTTCTTCACATCCTCAGGTCATCTTAGAATCCCATTCAGGTTTTTACGGCTCTACAAAGTAACTTAGGGGCATAGCTTAGAATCAATAGAGAATAGAACTTAGAATTATTAGTTAATAGAACAAAGCTTAGAATTATTAGAGAATAGAACAAAGCTTAGAATTATTAGATAATAGAACAAAGCTTAGTATCATCAGAGAATAGAACAGAGGAACGAAAAAAATGAAGAAAAGTGTTAAAAATGGGCATAATATGCCTTTAAACGTAATTTCTGTGGTGTCACACACTAATAACAGCCATTCTACTCTCCCACCCCCAACCCCTTCACTTACCCGAAATTGGGTTAATATCCAAACTAAATCAGTGAAGTACTGACAAAGAAGGGCTCATATCCAGTTTTAATGCAGATTTCATAATGTTCAATATATCTATGTAATTCACATAGTAAATCTCAGTTTAATACAGCTAAAATTAAAATGAAACCAGTATTTAATGACTTGATATAGTGCGTTCATATTAAACTACATGACCAAACGGTGAGTAATCTCTGTGCTAGTGCCTCCTTTAACAGCTGCACCTGAACCGTCAGCAGCTGCACCAGGTGAGAATACTCTTTCAGCTGTCCGCTAATAAAATGCTTAACCTCTCCAATAATAAAAGCATTGCAATGTAATCATCATTATTACTACAACGGTGAGTTACATGCCTGCTTATGTGGTTTGGGGGAGCTGGTAGGGTCTCCATCAAATGTTCACACTGTACTAAGGCCATGGGGTTTGTCACTACCCAATCTGGGCCAATTACATGATTTGCTTCGCGCACCCAAGATTATTTGGTGCATGTGGTATTAATCCCTCTAACAGCTTTTCCAGGTTTTAGAGCACTACCCAATTTGTAGCACACATGTGTGAAGTTCATTAGAAGCCTGGTACTACCAGCTACCTGGTGTGGTATCTTGCTAACCAACTCATTTTATTAGACGTGATGTGTTTTCCCCCCCATATAAACATAATGACAAACAACGCTTTATTCACCTCCTTGAACTACTTCAACTTATGGGTCTCTGTGACTGCTACTCAATGTGTTACTCTTCTACAGTCCCTTCTTACAGTGTTTTGCATTGATTCACATTCTTTACTTCAAATGAGCAGGAACACAAGATGTCATTTTTTTTTGTCACAAAACTGCCTGGGCATCTGGTGGAAATGGCAGATAGAAATATGTCCTTAACAAGACCATGTGCCATCACTATGAATGTAATGAAAACAGTTACCTACAAAAGCATAAAGAACATAAAAACCTGCAATGTGTGCCTTTCACAATGTGCTTCAGTTTCAACCAATTTTGCCTCGCTTTCCTTCAGGTTGTGTGGGTGAGAAATTCTATGCTCTGATTGGGCAAGGGTGTTAATGGCTACTCGTGATTGGGCTAGGGTGTTAATAATGGCTACTCGTGTCACCAACACCAATTCAACACAACAAGGTTCCAAGTGGTTGTAGAGGAATATAGTAGGATCTTGAAAATCACTTGAAAGAAACAGAACCCTATCCAGATCTGTGACCTGGGAGACACAATGGGAAACAGAACCCTGTCCAGATCTGTGACCTGGGAGACACAATGGGAAAATTGACTTGCATGCCACATATATTCCTTGTGAATCAAATAATGTTATACAGGCATGAGACTGAGGACCATAGACTTTTCACCCTTTATTGAGATGAGACATTTTCTATTGAATGAATAGTTTGAATTTAACCATTCTTCTTTTCAGGGCACCACACTATTCCCTGATAGTGTCTGTGTGTGGCAAAAGTATGGCCCAAATGATCCCATGGGGTAATTTGGCATATCATTTGGCGTTTCTTACACTCCCTCCATTCTAAGGGATGAGATCCCTTCAGATTATTTCCAGGAAGGTGAGATTTGGGGTGTTGTACCCGCCAAGGCCTTGACATTACCTGGTTTAGGTACAAACTCAATCTCTCTTTGATATGCAGACAAAGAAGAAGAAAACAAGATGTTGGTTTTGCAGCTCTGGTGTTCTCTTGCTAGAGCTATACACCTGTTTACCTGCCTGCCTTACTGCTTTACAGGCTAGGAGTCACACATCTCAAACGGTTTGGTCAAATGGCAAAAGGTTTCTTTTAGGTGGATTTGCAAACAGAAAGTCCTTTGAATTGATTTTACTTGTTTTAAAACTGTATTTCCTGTTTCTTATTGTGTGCAACAAAAATCTTCCAACTATGAAATGTCCTGTAAAGCCCAACAATGAAAATGTTATTGTCTGATACAGTCAATACAGTAAATGGTCAAACTTGAATTGTTCCAGTTTGCGTCTATCTAAGATATTTGTGTAGAAATAGGTGGCTAGAATGCTTCAGTGTGTAGAATGTGTCAAGTTTCTTTATCATTTGCAGTCAAAATGGAGGTGATTTGCTTGGAGGACAGTATCCACGTAGTGCTGGAGGAATGTGGCAAAATTCAGCTCAACAAAGACAACCTGCGACTCAGCGACCCCAACTGCACGTTGCACTCAAACGGGACTCACCTACTGGCCAACATGTCCTTCATTGGCTGTGGCACTCAGATGGAGGTGAGTGACAAATACATACTCACAAACTCACTGATTTTTTCAAACTTGCATACTCACACATTCACTAACTTTTACAAACTTCAATACTCACACACTCACTAACTTTTACAAACTTCAATACTCACACATTCACTAACTTTTACAAACTTGAATTCTCACACACTCACCAACTTTTACAAACTTCAATACTCACACATTCACTCACTTTTACAAACTTGAATACTCACACACTCACTAACTTTTACAAACTCGAATACTCACGCACTCAATGACCTTTACACCCTTGCATACTCACACGCTCGCTGAGTTTTACACAGTTGCATTCTCACACACTCACTGACTGGTACACAGTTGCATTCTTACACACTCGCTGACTGGTACATAATTGCTTGCTTAAAGATTTACTGACATTTACATACATGCATCCTCACACATACTGACTTGTTACATTCTTAATAGCTTAAATATTCACTCACTTTTTGCATACTCACACTTTAGCAAGTATGTACACTTTTTGCTGGCAACATTTGATGCAATATCGTAGACATGTTTGTTTCTTTGTTCTCTCTGTCTTTTATAAGGATGATGGCAAATATCACATCTTCAGGAATATGATTTTGTCTAACAATGACCCACGTGCCATTGCAACAGGGGAAGCTGATGTGGACATCGAGTTCTTCTGCAAGTATTCCAAGAGGGGCGGCCTGGTCCTTAGTTACATCGCTCACAGGCCCCCACTAACCCTCACAGAGAAGGGTTTTGGCACGTTCACCTACCAGTTTGAGTTCTTCCAGTCACAAGCATTTACACAGCAGAAGGACGCAAACTCCTACCCCCTGGAGTTTGATGTTGGAGATATGATGTACATGCAGATTGAGTCCATCACTGCTGTTCCCAACACTGAACTATTTGCTGAATCCTGTTGGGCTAGTCCCAGTGATAATCCCCACGATACTATTTCCTACCCCATCATTCTGCAGGGGTAAGAAGTACTGTTATCTGTGGTCATTTATAAACCCAAAGGTTATGAAAGTACTGTTATCTGTGGTCATTTATAAGCCCAGAGGTTATGAAAGTACTGTTATCTGTGGTCATTTATAATCCCAAAGGCTATGAAAGGACTGTTATCTCTGGTAATTTATTATCCCAGAGGTTATGAAAGAAAAGGTACTTTTTATAATGTTGTCATGCAGAGAGAGGACATTTAATTTATGAGGTGGTGAACTCAGAAAAGCGGCTAATGAGGTATATATTTTCTGCAGGGGTAAGAAGGACTGTTATCTCTGGTCATTTATAATCCCAAAGGTTATGTAAGGACTGGTATCTGTGGCCATTTATAATCCCAAAGTCCCTAAATTAACTTATGAGGTGGTTAACTCAGAAAAGCGGCTAATGAGGTATATATTTTCATCGCTTGTGCTTCTCCCTCACAGATGTAAGGCAGACGAAACTGTCCAGATCTACACCAACGGTAACCGGTCAAAAGTCCAGTTTGCAATGAAGGCGTTCAAGTTCATGGGGCACCATGACCAGGTAAAGATTAGAGCTGCCAGGCAAACTACTGCCCATGTTTTTTGTCTTATTGTTCTCTGTAGGCTGTCATGATTAAATCATCTCCTCTGTGGACAGGTATACATCACCTGCTCAGTCATCCTCTGTGAGGCTGGGATGACCAATAGCAGGTGCTCACAGGGCTGCAGCAGGAGCATCCAGATCAGCAAGAGGGAGGCCTCGTTCCAAACTGCCACAAATCATACCTCAGGGCACCAAATCCATAAGAGGGATGTTCCCGTAGATGCCACTGGCTATTTTTTCTCCCACTCTCACCACAAAATCAATGAAAGGGAGGCCTCCTATCAGACCTCCGGCCATTTTATCTCCCAGGGTCCGGTGCGTCTCAGGCACCAAATAGACAACCCAGGTAATACTTTCAGAGGTCAGTACAAGCAATACCACGATCACAGGCTGATATATTTGATATATTTACGTGTACATTTTAAGTAGTATATGTGCTTCTTCAGTGTCAAATCCATGATCATTGTGTTTGTAGCACTTTGCTCTATCAGTTGAGCCTCAATAGATCCAGTGATAAAAGACCTTCAATTCATCATTGTGGTCATTCTGTCTGTGTTAACAAAGGGAACATAAATTGGTTCTGACTAACAAACTTTTCGTTTAGAAGTGATATTTGTCAACACACCCCAAACACTACTATTACTTTGTGGACCTCATTATAACTGCGTGCATTCGTTGACTGAAACTATGTTATATTGTCTGTTGAGCCCTTTGAAGGGGCACAGGGACCTTGCCTGACACTTACACTGTCTTCCTCTCTGATTCGCAGGGGCCAAAGAGATGAACATGAACCTGATCTTTTGTGTTAGCTGTCTGTGTGCAGCTATCGCCATGGTTTGTGGTGTGGTGGGGTACAGGACTCTGAGATCTCCGAAAACTGATGGTGTGATGGTTTGAAAAGAAGCAGTAAGCTATATTTATGAAAATGCCTGTGCACTGTTCACCAAAATACAAATAAAAAGAGACAACTTTGTGGAAAATTCTCATGTGACTTCATGAAGGCGCTCAAGTGTAAATTGTTCTTTCAGACCTCCAGCCTGAGTGAATGCACCAAGTAATCCATTGGATTAATTAAGTCTGATGACAATTGTTCCTTTTTCTAATTTACAATTTGGAAAGTGCCATCCACTGACAGTTAGCACAAATGGGCATGAGCAAAAGCTGATGGTGACTACTACTTACATTCCTCTCTTAAATATTAAACTGATATTGATCATGGTTCTGTCAGTCATTGAGAGAAAAATTATATATTCGGATAATATTCATATTAAAGATGTGCTTGTAGATACACATTCTTCTTTTTCTTCTTCCTTTTCTTGTCATTTTCTCCAGAAGCTGATAGATTTCAGGTTGGTGATGTAATGACTTCACTGCTTTGATGAGGGTTGTTTAAATTACTACCTCAGTGACGGCTACAGATGTCTTGGCATTCCAATGATATTCACAGTGATTTGCATTGAACAGATGCACTATTTAATGTATCCCTGGGAACATCACGACCTTGGTACGTGGTGGATGGCCAGTAAGGAGTGTAAATATTAGTCAGTAAGAGGTAATATGGCAGCTGGTCAGTCACTCAACCTGAGTAACAGCCTATCCTCAAACTGGTCAGTCACTCAACCTGAGTAACAGCCTATCCTCAAACTGGTCCGTCATTCAACCTGAGAAATAGCCTATCCTCAGACCAGCTAGCCTATCCTCAGACTGGTCATAGGAGGTCCATTGGGTCCCAAATGTACTGTGTGTGTGTGTGTGAGAGTGTGTGTGAGAGAGAGTGTGTGTGTGTGTGTGTGTGTGTGTGTGTGTGTGTGTGTGTGTGTGTGTGTGTGTGTGTGTGTGTGTGTGTGTGTGTGTGTGTGTGTGTGTGTGTGTGTGTGTGTGTGTGTGTGTGTGTTTAAGATGAATGCACATTTGTGTTGAAAAAGAATGAGAGAGTTAGATGTAGTGAGCAATGGAAAACACTGTTCTGGAGATGCTTACAGTATCACTAGTGCCTTTCTATCCTGCTCTTAGCACTCCACTGACCACTACATGTTCTATCTATGTCTGCTCCTGATGCCTGATCCAAGAACACCTCGTTAAACTCACTGGGATGATCATACTCTTGACTAGGTGTGTTCAATTAGAGCAGTGGTTCACAAACTGTTCCTGGCAGGCTCCCCTTTGACAATGACAAACCAATTGTGTTTGTCAAAATAGCTTGACAGCTTGTGTTTCTAGTTGATGAAAATGAATACATTCTATAAGTAGATCCAATACTCAAGTGTTTTTATTTCACCATTAAAGAAGTCAAACATAGTTTTTGAAAGAACATTTATTAGGCCGTATCATTATATTTCAGAGAAAATGTACCCAGCATTTACTAAGGTTATACAGAAGTAGTGTAAAATAGTGCATCTGTTCGATGCAAATCACTGTGAATATCATTGGAATGCCAAGACATCTGTAGCAGTCACTGAGGTAGTAACTTAGGCAACCCTCATCATGGCAGTGAAGTCATTACATCACAAACCTGAAATCTATCAGCTTCTGGAGAAAATGACAAGAAAAGGAAGAAGAAAAAGAAGAATGTGCATCTACAAGCACATCTTTAATATGAATATTATCCGAATATATAATTTGTCTCTCAATGACTGACAGAACCATAAATACAGTAAATACAATTCTGATTCTGATTCTGATAAGCAATATCAGTTTAATATTTAAGAGAGGAATGTAAGCAGTAGTCACCATCAGCTTTTGCTCATGCCCATTTGTGCTAACTGTCAGTGGATGGCACTTTCCAAATTGTTCATAAATTAGAAAAAGGAACAATTGTCATCAGATTTAATTAATCCAATGGATTACTTGGTGAATTCACTCAGGCTGGAAGTCTGAAAGAACAATTTACACTTGAGCGCCTTCATGAAGTCACATGAGAAGCTTCCACAAAGTTGTCTCTTTTTATTTGTATTTTGGTGAACAGTGCACATGTTTACATAAATATAGCTTACTGCTTCTTTTCAAACCATCACACCATCAGTGTTTGGAGATCTCAGAGTCCTGTACACCACCACACCACAAACCATGGCGATAGCTGCACACAGACAGCTAACACAAAAGATCAGGTTCATGTTCATCTCTATGGCCCCTGCGAATCAGAGAGGAAGACAGTGTAAGTGTCAGGCAAGGTCCCTGTGCCCCTTCAAAGGGCTCAACAGACAATATAACATAGTTTCAGTCAGTTAGTTTCAGTCAACGAATGCACACAGTTATAATGAGGTCCACAAAGTAATAGTAGTGTTTGGGGTGTGTTGACAAATATCACTTCTAAACGAAAAGTCTGTGAGTCAGAACCAATTTATGTTCCCTTTGTTAACACAGACAGAATGACCACAATGATGAATTGAAGGTCTTTTATCACTGGATCTATTGAGGCTCAACTGATAGAGCAAAGTGCTACAAACACAAGGGTCATGGATTTGACAATGAAGAAGCACATATACTACTTAGAATGTACACGTAAATATATAAGCCTGTGATTTCGGTATTGCTGGTACTGTGATCTCTGAAAGTTTTACCTGGGTTGTCTATTTGGTGCCTGAGACGCACCGGACCCTGGGAGATAAAATGGCCGGAGGTCTGATAGGAGGCATCCCTTTCAATGATTTTGTGGTGAGAGTGGGAGAAAAAATAGCCAGTGGCCTCTACGGAAACATCCCTCTTATGGATTAGGTGCACTGAGCTATGATTTGTGGCAGTTTGGAACGATGCCTCCCTCTTGCTGATCTGGATGCTCCTGCTGCAGCCCTGTGAGCACCTGCTATTGGTCTTCCCGGCCTCACAGAGGATGACTGAGCAGGTGATGTACACCTGTCCACAGAGGAGATGACTTAATCAGGACAGCCTACAGAGAACAATAAGACAAAAAACATGGGCAGTAGTTTGCCTGACAGCCCTAATCTTTACCTGGTCATGGTGCCCCATGTACTTGAACGCCTTCATTGCAAACTGGACTTTTGACCGGCTACCGTTGGTGTAGATCTGGACAGTTTTGTCTGTCTTACATCTGTGAGGGAGAAGCACAAGCGATGAAAATATATACCTCATTAGCCGCTTTTCTGAGTTCACCACCTCATCAAGTTAAATGTCCTCTCTCTGCATGACAACATTATAAAAAGTACCTTTTCTTTCATAACCTCTGGGATTATAAATTACCAGAGATAACAGTCCTTTCATAGCCTTTGGGATTATAAATGACCACAGATAACAGTGCTTTCATAACCTCTGGGCTTATAAATGAACACAGATAACAGTACTTCTTACCCCTGCAGAATGATGGGGTAGGAAATAGTATCGTGGGGATTATCACTGGGAGTAGCCCAACAGGATTCAGCAAATAGTTCAGTGTTGGGAACAGCAGTGATGGACTCAATCTGCATGTACATCATATCTCCAACATCAAACTCCAGGGGGTAGGAGTTTGCGTCCTTCTGCTGTGTAAATGCTTGTGACTGGAAGAACTCAAACTGGTAGGTGAATGTGCCAAAACCCTTCTCTGTGAGGGTTAGTGGGGGCCTGTGAGCGATGTAACTAAGGACCAGGTCCCCCCACTTGGAATACTTGCAGAAGAACTCGATGTCCACATCAGTTTCCCTTGTTATAATGGCACGTGGGTCATTGTTAGACAAAATCATATTCCTGAAGATGAGATATTCGCCATCATCCTTGTAAAAGACAGAGAGAACAAAGAAACAAACATGTCTATGATATTGCATCAAATGTTGCCTGCAAAAAGTGTACATACTTGCTAAAGTATGAGTATGTAAAAGTCAGTGAATATTTAAGCTAGCAAGAATGTAACAAGTCAGTGTGTGTGAGGATGCATGTATGTAAATGTCAGTAAATCTTTAAGCAAGCAACTGTGTACCAGTCAGTGAGTGTGTGAGAATGCAACTGTGTACCAGTCAGTGAGTGTTTGAGTATGTGAGGGTGTAAAGGTGTGTGAGTATTCGAGTTTGTAAAAGTTAGTGAGTGTGTGAGTATTAAAGTTTGTAAAAGTTAGTGAGTGTGTGAGTATTCAAGTGTGTAAAAGTTAGTGAATGTGTGAGTATTGAAGTTTGTAAAAGTTAGTAAGTGTGTGAGTATTGAAGTTTGTAAAAGTTAGTGAGTGTGTGAGTATTGAAGTTTGTAAAAGTTAGTGAATGTGTGAATATTGAAGTTTGTAAAAGTTAGTGAGTGTGTGAGTATTCAAGTTTGTAAAAGTTAGTGAATGCGTGAGTATTGAAGTTTGTAAAAGATAGTGAGTGTGTGAGTATTCAAGTTTGTAAAAGTTAGTGAATGTGTGAGTATTGAAGTTTGTAAAAGTTAGTGAGTGTGTGAGTATTGAAGTTTGTAAAAGTTAGTGAGTGTGTGAGTATTGAAGTTTGTAAAAGTTAGTGAATGTGTGAGTATTGAAGTTTGTAAAAGTTAGTGAGTGTGTGAGTATGCAAGTTTGTAAAAGTCCGTTAGTGTGTGAGTATTCAAGTTTGTAAAAGTTAGTGAGTGTGTGAGTATTGAAGTTTGTAAAAGTTAGTGAATGTGTGAGTATTGAAGTTTGTAAAAGTTAGTGAGTGTGTGAGTATGCAAGTTTGTAAAAGTTTGTGAGTATGTGAGTATGTATTTCTCACTCACCTCCATCTGAGTGCCACAGCCAATGAGGGACATGTTGGCCAGTAGGTGAGTCCCGTTTGAGTGCAACGTGCAGTTGGGGTCGCTGAGTCGCAGGTTGTCTTTGTTGAGTTGAATTTTACCACATTCCTCCAGCACTACGTGGATACTGTCCTCCAGGCAAACCACCTCCATTTTGACTGCAAATGATGAAGAAACTTGACACATTCTAGACACTGAAGCATTCTAGCCACCTATTTCTACACAAATATCTTAGATACATGCTCACTGGAACAATTCAAGTTGAACCATTCACTGTATTGACTGTATCAGACAATAACATTTTCATTTTTGGGCTTTACAGGACATTTCATAGTTGGAAGATTTTTGTTGCACACAATAAGAAACAGGAAATACAGTTTTAAAACAAGTAAAATCAATTCAAAGGACTGTCTGTTTGCAAATCCACCAAAAAGAAACCTTTTGCCATTTGACCAAACCGTTTGAGATGTGTGACTCCTAGCCTGTAAAGCAGTAAGGCAGGCAGGTAAACAGGTGTATAGCTCTAGCAAGTGAACACCAGAGCTGCAAAACCAACATCTTGTTTTCTTCTTATTTGTCTGCATATCAAAGAAAGATTGAGTTTGTACCTAAACCAGGCAATGCCAAGGCCTGGGCAGGTAGAACACCCCAAATCTCATCCCTGAGAATGGGAGGGAGTGTAAGAAACGCCAAATGATATGCCAAATTACCCCATGGGATAATTTGGGCCATACTTTTGCCACACACAGACATTATCAGGGAATAGTTTTGTGCCCTGAAAAGAAGAATGGTTAAATTCAAACTATTCATTCAATAGAAAATGTCTCATCTCAATAAAGGGTGAAAAATCTATGACCCTCAGTCTCATGACTGTATAACATTATTTGATTCACAAGGAAAATATGTGGCATTCAAGTCAATTTTCCCATTGTGTCTCCCAGGTCACAGATCTGGACATGGTTCTGATTCCCATTGTGTCTCCCAGGTCACAGATCTGGACATGGTTCTGTTTCCCATTGTGTCTCCCAGGTCACAGATCTGGACATGGTTCTGTTTCCCATTGTGTCTCCCAGGTCACAGATCTGGACATGGTTCTGTTTCCCATTGTGTCTCCCAGGTCACAGATCTGGATAGGGTTCTGTTTCCCATTGTGTCTCCCAGGTCACAGATCTGGACAGGGTTCTGTTTCCCATTGTGTCTCCCAGGTCACAGATCTGGATAGGGTTCAGTTTCTTTCAAGTGATTTTCAAGATCCTACTATATTCCTCTACAACCACTTGGAACCTTGTTGTGTTGAATTGGTGTTGGTGACACGAGTAGCCATTATTAACACCCTAGCCCAATCACGTGTAGCCATTAACACCCTTGCCCAATCAGAGCATAGATTTTCTCACCCACACAACCTGAAGGAGAGCGAAGCAAAACTGGCTGCAACTGAAGCACATTGTGAAAGGCACACATTGCAAGTTTTTATGTTCTTTATGCTTTTGTAGGTAACTGTTTTCATTACATTCATAGTGATGGCACATGGTCTTATCATTTCCACCAGATGCCCAGGCAGTTTTGTGACAAAAAAAAATGACATCTTGTGTTCCTGCTCATCTGAAGTAAAGAATGTGAATCAATGCAAAACACTGTAAGAAGGGACTGTAGAAGAGTAACACATTGAGTAGCAGTCGCAGAGACCCATAAGTTGAAGTAGTTCAAGGAGGTGAATAAAGCGTTGTTTGTCATTATGTATATATGGGGGGAAAACACATCACGTCTAATAAAATGAGTTGGTTAGCAAGATACCACACCAGGTAGCTGGTAGTACCAGGCTTCTAGTGAACTTCACACATATGTGCTACAAATTGGGTAGTGCTCTAAAACCTGGAGAAGCTGTTAGAGTGATTAATACCACATGCACCAAATAATCTTGGGTGCGCAAAGCAAATCATGTAATTGGCCCAGATTGGGTAGTGACAAACCCCATGGCCTTAGTACAGTGTGAACATTTGATGGAGACCCTACCAGCTCCCCCAAACCACCCAAGCAGGCATGTGACTCACCGTTGTAGTAATAATGAGGATTACATTGCAATGCTTTTATTATTGGAGAGGTTAAAAAAAAATTAGCAGACAGCTGAAAGAGTATTCTCACCTGGTGCAGCTGCTGACGGTTCAGGTGCAGCTGTTAAAGGAGGCACTAGCACAGAGATTACTCACCGTTTGGTCATGTAGTTCAATATGAACGCACTACATCAAGTCATTAAATACTGGTTTCATTTTAATTTTAGCTGTATTAAACTGAGATTTACTATGTGAATTACATAGATATATTGAACATTATGAAATCTGCATTAAAACTGGATATGAACCCTTCTTTGTCAGTAATTCACTGATTTAGGTAGGATATGAACCCAATTTCGGGAAGTGAAGGGGTTGGGGTGGGAGTGTGTTATCAGTGTGTGACACCACAGAAATTAATTTTAAAGGCATATTATGCCCATTTTTTACACTGTTTCTTCATTTTTGTCTTTCCTCTGTTCTATTCTCTGATGATACTAAGCTTAGTTTTATTCTCTAATGATTCTAAACTTTGTTCTATTATCTAATAATTCAAAGCTTTGTTCTATTCTCTAATAATTCTACGCTTTGTTCTATTCTCTAAAGATTCTAAGCTTTGTTCTATTCTCTAATGATTCTACGCTTAGTTCTATTCTCTAATGATTCTAAGCTTTGTTATATTCTCTAATGATTCTAAGCTTTGCCCCTAAGTTACTTTGTAGAGCCGTAAACCCTGAATAGGATTCTAAGATGACCTGAGGATGTGAAGAAGAAGAAGTCTCACCTCCATCTCAGTGCCACAGGCATCGAGGGACATATTGGACAGCAGATGAGTCCCGTTTGAGTACAGAGTGCAGTCGGAATCACCCAGCCTCAGGTACTCTGCACTCAGCGCAATTCTTCCAGATTTATTCAGCACAAGTTGCACACTGTTCTACAGGCATATCACCTCCATTTTAGCTGTAAAATATTTACAGGGGTTAACCTGGTGTTTTACAGGTGTTAACATTTCTGGAGCACTACCAGTAAGATCAACTAGAGGGAGCTTTACAGCTTTTAAACAATGTACCCTGCAGTGTACAATTTGGTGCCTCTTATGGCAAAGAAAGACTGTATTGAGAATCATATACACTGTTAGCCCCAATTTCTTATCAAGTCTACTGTACTTAAACAATTTAATTACAATGCACTTCAAAACTTTAAGTTTTATGACATTACTACTAAATGTTAAGTATATTCTACTAAGTCTGATGACATTACTACAAGTTTCTAAGTATATTCTACCAATTTGTAGATATAGTCGAATGTGTGAATAACTTTAAGTCAAATGGCTTTAAATTACTGAGTTTTTTTCACTTAAATAATTTAAGTTTATGACATTACTACTAAATGTTAAGTATATTCTACTAAGTGTGATGACATGACTACAAAATTCTAAGTACTTTGTAGATATAGTCGAATGAGTAAACCTAGGTGTTAACTTAAGTTGAGCGGCTTTCAATTACTGAGTTTTATTCACTTAAAGAATTGAAGTTATATGATATTACTACCAAATGTTAAGTATATTCTACTAAGTGTGATTACTACTAAAAAATTCTAAGTATATTCTACTACTTTGTAGATAAAGTCGAATGAGTAAATAAGTGTTAAGTGGCTTTCAATTACTGAGTTTTAGTCATGACCAGAGTGCATTATGGGAATGTGAATGCTCTTGACAGCTGAAAAGCATTAAGTAAATTAAGTCTGTAATTAATTTGGCAAAAAAACTAACTACAAATCTGCCGTGGTTAACCTAACGTGGTCACAACTTGAATGCAGAGCATGTTTAATTGAATCGCTCCTCTTGTTGTTTTACAATGTTTTGGAAGTGCAAGTACTGTCCTCATAGCTGTGAAAAGAGAGCACAGCTATTTAAACATTATAGACTAAAACATGGAAGTTAAGCGAGAACAGAGCCTTTTCCATGTTTATATCAGGAATGTCTGTGTATGTTCAGGTTATGCTTAATTTGGGGAAATGCAAGCTGCCACCAAAAATTCAGACGCTGAAAAATCAGCTTGCAGCTTGCGAGTAGGTGCTAACTGGTTGCAATAATAAAAAAGAAAACGTTAATTTTTTTCGTTTAAGTTTTTGTATTTTTGGTTTTCTAAAAAGTGTTGAAATAAAAGTGAAATCAAAAACTTGTCATTTTGAACTTGTAATTAAGTGCATTGAACTTACACACTTAAGTGTAGTACTTATGCAAAGCGATTGTTATTGCAAAATATTTTAAGTGAAATCAACTTCGGAATTATGTTAATTGAACTTAATGCTTTAAGTGTAGTCACTATGCAAAGCAGTTGATATTGCGATATATTTTAAGTTAAATGTACTCAAGTTTTCATTATACATTACTTGATGTTTTTAAGGCAACCACTTTCCTCAAATTTTTTAAGTAAACTCAACTTATTGGGGCTTACAGTGCACCTGCCAGAGAAATATGCTGAGTCAGTTTCTTCACCTTATACATCAGGTTATAAATGCTTCATTTTATTCATGAAGGTAAATCCTCTACAAACACACTGCTGACACTGCAAATCTCCCCCCTGCTATTGGACTCTGAACTATTATTGGATATCTACTGTGGTAAACATGTGCAGTGGGTCTGCCTCACTGCCTGACTGCCTAAAGGATGCAGCAGTGACTGACCCAAGCAGCCATGGGTTTAAGCTCCATTTGGCTCAGGGTTTGAGTGCAGTATGAGACTGAACAGCTCACCAATCGGGGAAAAATAATACCTCAGTTTGTTTGGAAAGACACATTTGAATAAAAATATGCCTGAATTTCACTTACCAGCAAGTAGGAAAATACTGAAAAAGAGAGATGCTGGGGGAAATGGATATGTTAACATATGAAAAAAGAATATCACCGATAACACCATTATTGTGTTCTGGTCATTGATGATAAGATTCTCAAAGGGTGGTGTGCATAACATATTGCAGCTGATAACAGAGGTTTGCACCTCTTACCTGCTAAAGTAGAATCAGGAATCACTAAAGAAAAAGAAAGAAAGAAAGATTAAGTAAATTTGAATTATTTTCATAAAAGAAAAAGAAGAATATATCACATGTTCTAAGCTAATCTGAATTAAAATGTTATTGTGCCATTTCCAAATGGCGAAACACAGGGGCAGCAAAGAGATTTCAGGGTTACATAATTGACATGTTTTTTTTCTTCTAAATAGTTTGTGTTAACATTGGAATGTGGTCTGGTTAAAACTGCACACACCCTATTCATCCCTGCAGACAATATGCTGATCGGGCACAGCAATGTGAATCAGTGCAAGTCTAGTAACAGTCTAAAGGTAAAACTGTGGAAAACAATTGTGTATATGCAAAATACAATTGTGCCCATGCAAATACTTAAAGAGTATACTTTTATCCTATTCACAACCATGGCAAGCATTTGTAGTTAATCTATGGGATTGCCATGCTCATTCTTAAATTAGCTTTTTGGGGACAGAAAAGCCCCACAGCGTGGTGATTAAAGGGGAAGCCTAATCATTATGTGATGACTTGTGTTTTAAGTCATGTCAATTCCTTTTTTCCCCTTTATTTCATTTGGAAATAATGACAATGTGGGCAATGGGACAAAAACCTACTTTTGGATGCCAGTTGGAGCACAAAAAAGTATGCTGGAAATCTGTCCTCACTTCCTTGAACGTTCCAGGACAACTACAGAAACACAAAGAAAAGAATTACTCAAACAGAATAGAAGACCTATAAAAAATTCAGTCACTCATTCACTCATTCAATCTATCCTTTCCTTATGTACTTTAGAATAACACATCCATTCTCTCATTCTATCCTTTCTTTATGTACTTTAGAAATAATGCATTCATTCATTCAGTGATTCAATTATATCCTTTCTTTATGTACTTGAGAATGACAAAGTATTTTTTAAGTATGGGAAGACACATCCCATATTCATACATGGGACCCTGCATAAGTCGCATAAGGTATGAGTATGTATTTAGTTTACAATTGTGTGTGTGGCCATTTCTGTAAATGTAAATGTAAACAGCCAACCACATTCTGCAAATGATATACTCATGATGAACGTGGGCATAAATCAGTTGGCCAGGCCTGAAGGTTCACTACCAGCCCATAGAAACTCAGGACTATGGCACATCACAGAGGACTGACACATAACTATTCCAGACTATTCCACCGGGATTCACACTTCCACACTTCCTAAGAGCTAGTTCTCCTTACAAAAGGCAAGTTCATTTTTTTAGTTTCTTGAAGATTCAAGATTTCTGCGGGTATTATTTTCATGTCTTCCGGACAAAAACTTAAAACCCCACGAGACCACAATATTACCCACAGGACTACAGTGTCCTTCAAGGGCTAAGAGCACTTTCTAACGGTGTTTCCTGTTTTTCTATTTTGAAACTGACCACGCTGGCTACAACCTCTGTGTTGGAATGAAGAGCATAGTACCAAGGCATTCACAACTGTACATGAAGGCCACCTGAGACATCGCACTGCCAACTGCTTCCTGTAGTTTACAACAATTACAATTAGCTTACAAATCCTTTAAACATACAATGGAGCATCTCTTTACACTGGCTTCCTCTGAGACAAACAGACGGGTGGATGGATGTACTCACCTTTGTAAATAGTCCTTCTTTCTTGTTCAAAAGAGAATATGAGCGGGGGGAGTATGCCAAGGCAAGTACTGATCTCAGGGACAAGATGTCTCCTCTTAAATAGTCAGGAGGAGATGTCAACCACCCTCTGACCCCTGCAGAGTGGCCAAACCTGCCTCTCTAGTTCAGCCGTGACATTAGCCTCACCTCAGGGAGACCGCTTCGCACACAGCTCTAACAAAGCCACAACCAAAACAAGGTCATAATCACTCAGGGACACATACTAGCATCTAGCACTATTAAACCATGATATACATTGATATACAGTGTCCATTGTAACAACAGAATTACAAGAAAATTAGCATACCAATAGCAATAGCATAGGTACACGTAACCCACACAGCCTTGACTGCAGTTTCATACAGTTGCAGCTACAATCATTTTGATTTGTCAGGTGTTAGTAATCTCTATGGCTGACACTCAAACTACTTAGCATTCGACAAGGCTAAAGGTATTTATTGTCTTTATGACAGTTTGTTAGACTGTGAAAAAGATTAGCTGATCTATAGCTGGTCAAATGCCTGCTGGCTTTCAGTTCTCCCATGAGTGCAGCCTGCAGGACTTGTGGTCAGATGGGTGAGCCGGACTGGTTCACAAAACCAGGCACACTGCATACAAGCCTACAACTGCAGCACGACAAATATTTATGTTATGAGCTAGTAATGAAGTCACATATTTGGAATTTTGGAAGTGGGACAACTGGACATCTATCATGGGTATTGATAAAAGTACATTTTGAAACTTTTCAAAAGAAGAAAAGCATTCAATAACACACACCTCACACAATGTGTGGGGAGCCAGAATCTGACTGGATATCCATCATGGGAAACTTTTCAAAAGAACAAAAGCATTCAACAATAACACACACCTCACACAATGTGTAGGGAGCCAGAATCTGACTAACTAAACAGTCCTTTGAAGCCATGGTAATGACAAAATGACATGTGTCATCAGAGACATTCCATAAGTGCCAAATGAGCTTTCTCTAAACTCCCTCGAGCACTCCAAGCACTTACTTGTAATGCCTCACATACACCTGGCTTTACCTGACATATTAAAATCACCACCAGGGGGGAGTCACTGAGTTCTGACTACTTGACTTCTCAGTAAAACTAAAAGAATGGATCCCGAGATCCTGAGAAAGCTCCACCCCCATTCACACACACAAGGTTTTGCAAACTGACGTAGCAATCTTTTTGCAGATTTACATTCCAAGAATTGCTAAAATTAGCAAAGCACTTTGATTCACAGACTCTAAATTGGATACCTACATTTACATGTAGTCAATTAGCAGACGCTTAATAAATGTAGATGTCCAATTGGGAGTCACATATTTGGAATGTTTCATAACTGTTTCATAACTGTTTCAATGTTATGTTTGTTGTGGACTTTAATAATAGTTATAATAGATAATAGATACATTTAAGAAGAACAAATATCCTTCATTGACACCTTATGGAGTAAACATCAGCTGTTCACTTCTAGTTGTTGTTAGGTTGGCCTGGTTCCACTCATTGGACAACAAATCATCTGAAAAGCACTGGTGAGACAACAGAGGGAGTGCAGGTATTTAAATGGGTATTTACAGTTTTTTCCAATCATTTTCACTCTTGTCTCAATACCCTGAACACTTTTCCCAAACACTTCACACAGTGAACTTTACAGACACACACCTCAGCATATCAGTTAACCTTTGGTGCAAAATGCACTACAACCACCAAAACACAACTCATGCTGCCGTAACTTTAGCAAATGTTCTCTCTCAGAGTACAATGACCTAAAAAACACTAACAACTTGAAGCATTGCCAATTGCATATAAAACATGTTGCTCTATCCTCCAGTTTGGCATAGATTACTGTAGTGTTGCATTGCAAAAAAGAGAAAAACACACACAGACAAACACTTCTTTTGACTACAGTAATAGTTGGTAATAACACAGTAAACAAATAATTATAAAATGCTGCAATATGTTTCATTACAGCCATATGCTAAAAGTGCCCGTGTTAAGGCACTATATAGGCTTACAACATTACAACAAAAAAGCATGAAATTGCTACGTATTTACTGCAGTATTTCCAATGCAGTAAATGACATACATCAACACAAGATACAGACTACCAAAGTACTGTAATACCACTAGAAGTCTGCTGTAGCCCTAATGCTGATCCATTCTGTCCTCTGCATTTGGTGCCAAACTTTTACATGTTTGAACTTCACATTTACGGTAACATTCTCCTCTGCATTGCATCTTGGAAATACGTCAATCCAAGCCAAGTATCTGAAGACAGTGTTTATATGTCGGTTTGCCTCTCACAATAGATGCCACTATTGAGTGGGTAAATGTACTGTAATTGCATTCTTCAATCACTGTCTTTCACTGATAGCCTATGCCTTACATATACAGTAGAGCAGTACTGTAATAGTGGAAACAACTCTTCAGGAACTGTTACATCAATGTTTGCCTTCTGTACAGATAATAAGAAGTCTGCAAGCCAAAACAAATAAATAATCTAAATAAACATTCTGCTAAAATCAGAATACGTTTTCTTATTCAAGCATATCACTTAATTTGTCTGTCCAAATACAGCATATTTCCATCTAGAGTGACTGTGAGTTAGGTTTTGATCTGAAAGTTAACTGTTTTGAACAGAGTATCTAAACATCGGCAAAAAATGCTGTAGTTGCACAGCGTTTTGCTGGTAGTGAACATTGACTGGGACAGGAATCAATGAATTTCAGAAGAAGGTGTCATTGACAGCATTTGTATCTAAGCATAGGGGCAAGTATCCACAGTTTGGTTCATATGGTCTACTGGTATGCTCGATGTGTTAAGTGTTTTTGGTAATGTGAACATGGTATTGATACAAGAGTTAAAATGATTGGAAAAAACTGTAACTGTAAACAGCTAGACGTATTTTAAATAGCAATTTAAACAACTATATGTGTGTGTGTGTGTGTGTGTGTGTGTGTGTGTGTTGCAGTGTGTGTGTGTCTGTGTGTGTGTGTGTGTGTGTGTGTGTGTGTGTTGCAGAGTGTGTGTGTGAGTGTGTGTGTTGTAGTGTGTGTGTGTGTGTGTGTGTGTGTGTGTGTGTTGCAGTCTGTGTGTGTGTGTGTGTGTGTGTGTGTGTGTGTGTTGCAGTGTGTGTGAGTGTGCGTGTTGTAGTGTGTGAGTGTCTGTGTGTTGCAGTGTGTGTGTGTGTGTTGCAGTGTGTGTGTGTGTGTGTATGTTGCAGTGTGTATGTTTGTGTGTGTGTTGCAGTGTGTCTGTTGCAGTGTGTGTGTTGCAGTGTGTGTGTGTGTTGCAGTGTGTGTGTATGTGTGTGTTGCAGTGTGTGTGTGTGTGTGTTGCAGTGTGTGTGTGTGTGTTGCAGTGTGTGCGTGTTCGTTGCGGTGTGTGTGTGTGTGTGTGTGTGTTGCAGTGTGTGTGTGTGTGTGTGTGTGTATGTTGCAGTGTGCATGTTTGTGTGTGTGTCGCAGTGTGTGTGTTGCAGTGTGTGTGTGTGAGTGTGTGTGTTGCAGTGTGTATGTATGTGTGTGTTGCGGTGTGTGTGTGTGTGTGTTGCAGTGTGTTTGTGTGTGTGTTGCAGCGTGTGTGTGTTCGTTGCAGTGTGTGTGTGTGTGTGTGTTGCAGTGTGTGTGTGTGTGTGTGTGTGTGTGTGTGTGTTGCAGTGTGTGTGTGTTGCATTGTGTGTGTGTGTGTGTTGTTGTGTGTGTGTGTGTTGTGGTGTGTGTGTGTGTGTGTGTGTGTGTGTGTGTTTGGGGTGTGTGTGTTTGGGGTGTGTGTGGGGTTATGGTTTGTGTTGTTTTCTTGCTGATAAAACGTTTTGATTGTCCTTCTGCTAATAGTTAGCTACACCCCTGTGGGCCCAGACGAAGGCCATAGTGCATAGCATGTATATGTATACAGTACATAAATATATATATATAAAATATATACTGTGTATATTCACTGAAAATTGGATGACCCAGCAAGTCCTCGTCTCCTGCAGTGCATTATGTACAGATGGACAGGCAGACATTAGCTGATGGAGCTCACTCCATTGGTTTGCTTCTTCCAAAGGGACCTCATTGATTTCACATGCCTGAGCGTTTCCGCCATCCTAAATATAGCAGGTCTTCATCTGCAGGGTAGTACCCTGCCTTTCTCACCTCTTTGCTCTCCCTTTGCTCTCTCCCTCTCTCTCTCTCTCCCTCTCTCTTTCTCCCTCTTTCCCTCCCTCTCTCTCTCTCCCCCCCCTCTCCCTCTCTCTCAGTGCATCCCTAACTGAAGCTGTAATGGCATTATCAGCATATCCCTGCACAGTCTGGGTGTGGTCTCTGCTCCATCAGGCTCTGCTCCAGCAGGCTGGGCCCTGGAGCTGTGAGAGCAGATCTCTGGGTCTCGGGGTGTGGAAGAATCAGCCCTCAAGTTCAATGTCATTCAGTGATACAGAGCAAATGAGTCTCTCCATGCTATCGTGTGAACAGATAGATTAGTCAACAGAAGGTCTATTTATCATTATTAAATACTGGAGGAATGGTACAGATCTCATTCAAATCTGAGATGTACTGTTCAGCTACATTTTTATTACATTTATTAATTTGACAGATGGTTTCATCCAAAGTAACCAAAGTAACCTACAAGTGAGGTAGTTTGAAGAAATTGATGTTGTTCAAAAGCTGGAGCACTACTTTCGTAACGGCCCACTCAGAGATACTAGTGCGCCCTTTCAAAAGAATAAATGACCTGACATGGCAGCCTCTTTCACTAGTTTACGTCATTACTCAGAAGCTTGAATGACTACAAGTGAAACCGCTTGTCAGCAAAAAAAAAAACATGGCAATCAATGCGCCCGCAGATGTGTTCGCGCTTAATTATGACTTTAAACTCGTGTTGACATGCAGGACGTTAAAGGCAAAGCCCGCGATCGTGTGGGCAAATTCTGCGTAAATCTCCCTACGATCCTCTAGCTTTTCGTTAAATGTGTGCGCACAAAAAAAAACGCCTGTGTTGATAAACAGTCCTGGCGCTGTGGGAAACAAACACAGTGTATCGGACCGAACCATAAACAATTGCAGCCAACCAATGCCTTGCTTCAGCGGCACGGAATGGAGGGGTGTCATTTGAATTGTTGTTGAACTCAAATATGCCCAACTTCTTTTGCAGAATTGCAGACTGTATCTTTAATTATGACAGAATTTTGCAGTGGCACGTTCAAGCTACGATTTTCCCCCCAAACACTGTAACCGAACCCCATTCACAGATGGCAGAGTGCGTGAATTATCCGCTTTGACGCTCTCCGTACCTGTGGTTGACAGCTCATTACGAATTGAGAGCTGAAGAAGCAGGATGCACACACTGTAGATACATCGTCTGCTCTGGAGTAGGCGAACGGACTCACGGTGCCCTCATCAAGAGACGCCTCGGATTTAATGGTATCAGACTACGGGCAAAGGCACACAGTAAACTGAGCTCAACGCGAGTTTCCGACATGAGGCGAGGCAAATGCGCACACTTCTGTCCACAAACCAGTGAGCTGCGTGTTAAGTAGAGGATTTGTTCTAGTTTTTGGTACGGAAATGATTCCCATACCATCCGTGATAAACAAAAACACTTGTCTAAAGGTTATAGAATTCAGAAGATGCCATAGCCTGTTCTGAACGAATGGACATACAATCTTGCAGCTAAGACAGCTTTTCCGTCCAAGCCGGGTAAGTTACCACTTCATTAGTTAATAGTCTCCACCACTGACACATCTTTGGTTTATAATTTCATTTAGACCTAGATTAAGAAAACAGTTCCCATTGTGTATGCAGTACAGGCTGATCCTTATTTTTAAACATAAAAATACGTACCATGTTACATACTTCATTGATTTATTTTGCATGGTATTTCTCTTGCTGTCTTTCAAACCAGCGCGCACAGACCTAAAGGTTAACATTGTGGATGCTATCACTGAAGCATTAAGTACGAACAAATGTCGAAGTCACAACATGGCAGTTCTAACAATGACATTTTAAAACGATTCTGTATTTTAGACAGTCAGTGCACAGCTGCACATACTTACAGACGACCTGTTTTAGTTCAAACGTTTGTCTTCCTTTTATTGCGAGGCTTATTGTACAATATATACAACATAGTGTACAGAACTCAGCAAAAGATACAGACATACTACTTTTGGAAAAGATATAGGAACCTTAATTAAATGGAAACAGTTCGAACCCATAGATCAAATTCCTGAGTGATATAATAAATATACTAGATAGTTTATTGTATTACTGCCCCAGTAGTCTGTGAGGCTGTTAGACTGTGAGAGTTGTGAAGGGATGAAATCCACCATCACAAAAAAAGTACTAAGAATTGCAGCATGTGGATGGTGACCCTCTGATGTCGTAGCAGGGACACTTTTCCCCGCAATCCTGAGTCAGATGCGTTGAGTGTTAATAGCAATAATGCTAAAGCCTTGTGCTATGCTACAATGCTATTGTGCCAAGTAGGCTAACAGTAGCGACGTGCTTCAGCAAAATCCAAATAAACTTTTGCATTATTATGTGTGCTAACTATGTGTCATGACCTGAACTGCCCCAGACTAAATGCCCTTCGCCATCACGTTATCCATTCGGTCGGGGACTGCAAACATCATTCCCTCAGTGGCTTCCAGAGTCACACTCCCACAAGGGTGGTGGTCTTACTGGGGATCAGAGTCACACAAGGGTGGAGGTCTTACTGGGGACCAGAGTCACACAAGGGTGGAGGTCTTACTGGGGATCAAGTTTGGGAGGGTTGATTCCCCTGTACAGAGAGTGACAGATGGAGAGAGTGAGGGAAAGAGAGAGAGAGTGAGGGAGAGAGAAAAGGAGAGAGAGAGAGTGAGGGAAAGAGAGAGAGTGAGGGAGACAGAAGGAGAGAGAGAGAGGGAAAGAGAGAGAGTGAGGGAAAGAGAGAGCGTGAGGGAGACAGAAGGAGAGAGAGAGAGGGAAAGAGAGAGAGAGAGTGAGGGAAAGAGAGAGAGTGAGGGAGAGAGAAGGAGAGAGAGAGGTCCCCCCCCCCCCCCCCCCCCATGCTCTCATCCCCTTTCTACTTTCCGATCATCAATCAATGAAACTGACCACCAGCGGCAGCCTATATTGCATGGCATGGTCCTGGAGCAAACTCCATTAGTGTGGCCGGGGCGTGCGGGGTGCGTTGTCTCCACAGAGTGCACCTAACTCACATAATAAATGCACAGACACTGACCAGGCTGAAATGTATTTCTTAGAGAGGAGTCAGACATCGGGAAGAAGATGGGGTTGACGTTAAAAGCAAACAGGAGGCTAAGGCTTAACTGTAAGATAATCCCATAATCACATAAAAAACGTATGTGTAATTTAAACAATAGGGTTTTAAAGACGAGACTAAATTCAATGGTTTTAAAAAATATATTTTTTCTCCAGGCTAAATGGAATATTAGCCTTTTTGGTTGCTCAACAGGATCTTGTCCGGCCTTCAGATATTTGTGACCTGTAGATTCTTGTCCAGGACTTGTTGTGACCAACCATGC
>NC_045174.1:21808627-21853627 GCF_900700415.2 Clupea harengus | reverse complement strand
CTGTGACCTGCAGGAGGCCATGCCAAAACTGGACCTGGAGCCGGCCTCGCTGGCGGACGTGGTGTGCCACTCCTCCGTGCCGGAGGACGCCGGCGCCACGGGGAAGTCCTTCGTGATGGTGGCCCAGGAGCTGGACCTGTGCGCCGGATTCAAGAGGACCACCGACGTGGCCATGCTGGTCACCATGTTCGGCTGGTTCGCTATGGTGATCTCCTATCTGTTCTATTACGTGCGCGGCAACACGGAGGATGCCAGGAGGCACCTGGAGTACCTCAAGTCACTGCCCAACAAGCAGGCCAACACTGAGGAGTCTTCCACCATGAGCACGATGGTCTGAGGGAGGCAGACGAGGGCACTAGGGAATGAGACAAAGGGCACTAGGGAATGAGACAAGGACACTAGGGAATGAGACAAGGGCACTAGGGAATGAGACAAGGGCACTAGGGAATGAGACAAGGACACCAAGGGCACTAGGGAATGAGACAAGGGCACTAGGGAATGAGACAAGGACACTAGGGAATGAGACAAGGGCACTAGGGAATGAGACAAGGACACTAGGGAATGAGACAAGGGCACTAGGGAATGAGACAAGGACACTAGGGAATGAGACAAGGACACTAGGGAATGAGACAAGGGCACTAGGGAATGAGACAAGGACACCAAGGGCACTAGGGAATGAGACAAGGGCACTAGGGAATGAGAGAAGGGAACTAGGGAATGACAAAAAGGGCACTCGGGAATGAGACAAGGGCACCAAGGGCACTAGGGAATGAGACAAGGGCACTAGGGAATGAGAGAAGGGCACCAAGGGCACTAGGGAATGAGACAAGGGCGCTAGGGAATGAGACAAGGGCACCAAGGGCACTAGGGAATGAGACAAGGGCACCAAGGGCACTAGGGAATGAGACAAGGGCGCTAGGGAATGGAGGAAAAGGAGATGAAAACATACTATGGGCTATGGGAACCCCATGTGTCTTCATTTGTCCATCAAAGCATGCTGTCAGATGCTTCAACCTCCTCAGTACTGACTGTGTTCTAGCGATACTCTGGAAAGAGACTTCACCGTCAGTTGCAGCAGTGTCCTTTTCACACCAGACCTGCGAGCTTTGGGCTGGATATTGTTGCACATGGACTCTGATTTGCAATTGCACCTTGTGTCAGTAAAGCATTCTCATGTTTGGCTCATGTTTGGCTCACTCTACCGCATACCCTTGTGTCAGTAAAGCATTCTCATGTTTGGCTCATGTTTGGCTCACTCTACCGCATACCCTTGTGTCAGTAAAGCATTCTCATGTTAGGCTCATGTTTGGCTCACGTTCACACTCTACCGCATACACGTTTTACACGTTTTCTTTGACAGGTTTAAAAACCGAAAGCATATGTAACAAAAGTGATTCATAGCAATTGTATGCCTTACTGCTTGCTGTACCATGGCAAATGTCTTCACAAATCATAGCGCAACCTTTTCAATGCTTTTCAACTGGCAGTGTGACTCTGTCTGCTTCTTATTTCAGTTGTTTACATGTTCGAATGCCAATCTAGAGGACAATGTTGCAATTGGACTCCCCTCAATGGACATCTTTTTGTACTCTCCCGAAGGCATTAGCGTAACGGCTTAACGGCACAGTAGAGCACCGTGAAGCTTTATTTCAGTTTTATTTGAGCTGCAGGAGAACAGTATTTGTGGATTTCAGTTTCATTCCGATTTTTGCCTGGGGTATTTAAGAGATCTCCCATCACTGTAAAGACTGACAACAAGTATTACTCCTGGTATCTTACATTCTCTATTAAAATTGACTTTTCTTGCCAAATAGTACCTTACATGCTATAATGGGTTTTTCTTTTGCTTTTGATGTGCAGTAGGTCCTTGGTCCGGTCCAGAATTTCTTCTTCTCAAACAAAGATATTATCTCTCTCTCTCTCTCTCTCTCTCTCTCTCTCTCTCTCTTACACACACACACACATACTCTCTCTCTCTCTCTCGCTCTTACACACACACACACACACTCTCTTTCTCTCTCTCTCACACACACACACTGATGATGGTGTTGGTGACTACTCGTGATGTATCGATCGAGGGAATGTGATTGAAGGATTATGTCAAAGTTGAATAATAATTTGATGCATGAATCGAGCAGCGATATGGTGGTGATGATAAGATGTGATGAACGATGATCATGCGTGATCGATTGTAACTGAGGAGGAGGAGGATCATGATGATGAAGATGACAATGAGGAGGAGGAGGATGATCATGATGATGGTTGTTGGACCTAAACCAAATTGGTGCAATAACCCCTTCAGTCTGCTTCTCCCTTTTCCACAGGAGTTTTTGCTTTTTGCAGACACCCCCCACACATCATACACACATGCTCACTCAAACTCACACACACACCAACAAAATCGTCTATGAACCTGAAGTGATTTCCCCCAATTATCAGAATAATTTGAAGGAGCGATCTCTCTCTCAGACACACACACACACACACACACACACACACACACACTCTCTCTCTCTCAGACACACACACACACATTTACATACACACACACACACATATATATGTGCTCGCTCTCTCTCTCTCTCTCTCACACACACACACACACACACACACATATATATGTGCTCTCTCTCTCACACACACACACACACACACACACACATTCATTTACATTCCAATACAACAGAACCCCATTAGTAGGCTTCCCTTTTCTCCGTACACCATTGCAGTGATGGATAGTAATAACAGTCATTTTACCAGCAGTTTCAGCCATTCTGCCATTTCACATCCACGCTTCAAATGCATTAGACTCATTTGCCAACTAAATTGCAGTCATCTAATTGATAGACAGGACTAAAAATACTTCCCAGACCATTGACATAACATGCCATTGTGCGAGGAATGTGGCAACGTCATTGTTTGCTGATACACTAACACCTCTTCTGTCTTGTGTTTCCATGTCTGTGTGTGAAAATGTCAGTCGTCTTTTGTGCGCGCGCGCCAGCACCTAGCGTGGCGACCTTCGCGTGGGTTGTGGGTTGTGTGTGTGTGTGACTGTCCTGGGTCTTTTGTGTGCGCTGCGAGTGTTGCACCTCTCATTTTCACGAGGATGCGGTCTGTCTCGGAGGCGCTCAATCACCCTTGGGTGTCGGGACACGGTTCTGTCAACGTGCTCGCCCTCTGAAACCAGAACCGCGCTGCTCAGTTACACGTCCAGAGATGGGGCAGCTTTCATTGATGTTTACTCTTTCTCTCTCTCTCTCTCTCTCCCTGTCTCTCTCTCTCCCTCTCTCTCTCTCTCTCCCTCTCCCTCTCTCTCTCTCTCTCTCACCCTCCGGCTCACTTCACCTAACGTCTACGTCTCGAGCAAGAACAGCAGATTTTTTTTTTTTTGGCCTATCTTATCTTTGAATTTGTTTCATGTAGATTATATCTTATTGTATTTACTTATTTATTGATTGATTGATTGTTGTGACACTCTTTGTGACAGACGTTGTTAACCCAAACAGGTTTTTGTTACTGAAACTAGAGATAAATGGAAGTTTCTGGAGAGAAGACTACACACTTGTATGTATCCAATTGTGTTTACAGTTTTAGCTCCTGGGGTTTAAATCTCTGTCCGTTGTCTCGATTCCTGATTCCCTACTTTCTCCTCTCTCTCCCCTTCTATTCCTGTCTATCTCATCCCATCAGGGCTGGCTCTGGTCCAATCCACCTGTACTGTCTCAGGCACAATGACATGGCCATGGCCAGGCTATGCTTAAGGTTTAAAGCAGTAAAAGTTGAGTTTTCTATGGCGCTGTATAGGACATGGTGTCTGTAAATCACTTGGGAACTTTGAGAGACAAATTGTTGGTTGTTGCTGCTCGGAAATGCTTAAAATTGGGGACGCTGTGGCGTACGTACTAGCAATCCCAACCATGGACAGGTCAAAGCACAGGTCTACGGTCATTTCGCCAATCCCACTCCCAATCTTCCACCCATTTCCTGTCAGTCTTCACTCTCCTATCGAAATAAAGACACTTAAAAAAATGTGCCACAATGAAAAATGGAATTAGAAATTGGGTCCCTGTATCAGTAATTTGATGCTCTCATATACAGTTAGTTCATCCAATTAACAGTTCACTTGATCTAGGAACCAAAACAAGGAAACACAAAAAACTACAATTGTAGTTTTTTTTAACGAAACAAAACTGCACCTCATGGTAGCTAACCATTTCACATTTACATCTGTTCTTTTTTTTAACAGTGCAGTGCAGATGTGCGCTACTGGAGGTTGAATCCACAACCTCAGTGTTGTAACAGTGTTGTAACACTCAACCACAAACACAAAGTGTCATTCAACCACATGATTAAATACGAACCTATAGCTGAAACGTTTTAGCTTTTCCCTTTTCCCATACCAGAGGTCACACCAGAGGTCACACCAGGATGGCCAGGTTTGCAGTGCTGTTAATATCTGCTGGGTCGAGCCTGGTTGGATGGGGTCGGCTGTTACCCACAAGGTAAACAGTCCTGGGGTCTCCATGGGCTCTCCGTCCTTACGACGGATAGTTACTAAATTTGGGAGGTGCACGTCAGGCCACGGAGAGGTGCTCAGAGAGGGTTTGCAACGACGGAGAGGGCTCTACGTGTCACTGTGTCTCCGTAAACGGACAACCATAAATTGGGCTGTTAGCCAGCCTGGGGCCGCCTGTTACCCTGCCGCAATGGTATCTCCCCCTCCGGCACATGACTCCCCTCCAGGCCTTTGCCTCGGCCCAGGCAGGTAAGTAAATATTGCGTTTGAAATCTGACTCGGGGTGGGCCGGAGTTTGAGCTCTTTTATCAAATGACAAGCTGACAAAGTGTTGTGTTAGATGGCATCAGGCGCGTCGGGGTGACCTGAGTGTCACTCATTCATGTGACACATGTGTCACACAGTAAGGCTTGAGCATTCAGTAGACCAATAAGGAGTCTTATCATATCATCTCAGTATGAAGAACTGCCAACGAGTTCGGTCAAGGTTCAACAAACGGTTACAGTGTAAGTTCGCTCTAAGCCTAACGCACTGCATCATTTTGAACAAGGGGGGGGACTCCTGTGAATGATGAGTCTCGATCAGCAAATTAAAATGTTTAGAGGGCGTTAACATATGAATTCCTTCTTGTAGATACGTACCAAACGGTCAGCTCTACGTCAGCCCTGGTCTTGCAAGGTTGATTTAAACCAGTACATTATCATGTCAATATTAACACCACCATTAATGTGTTTCATCACAATACAGTCATATCATTTAATTCACAGCTCATGAAACGCATTTAAGTGTACTCTACCTAAATAATACTTTAAAAAAAACTTTTCCCAAAACTGTGAAGCTCAAAACATTGTGCTTGAGGGGTTACGCACATACGTATGTCACACACACACACATACACACACACACACACACACACACACACACACACACACACACACACACACACACACACAGAGACACACACTTCTTGAGGGGTTAAACTGAACACATATGTCACAAACCTAGCGCTTTGACATAATTAAATGTTCAAATCACATGAAAATAACAAATATAGGGTGCAACACTACTATTTCCAATTACTTTTAATCTCGTTTTAATCGGAGCACAGCAATGGATTTTCACTTATTTTAATACAGTCTCAATTAACACACATACTGGCAATCACAGGATATTGCATCACAAATTTAAAACCCTTAGTTTGGAGCCTTGGATATCACTGAAAAAAATGACAATATGTTGAGATGTTTCATTTGATAATAATTTTATTTTGAATTTCAGCTATGAATTTAAATGAAACCATTCAGCACCAACCAGTCGGACAGCGTTTGTCTAATTCCCACTCCACTGAACTGAAAAAGGAGTTATAAAAATGATGGAAGAGTACACATTAAGTTTGCAGCAATATGCTGCTTACGGGCGTTTGTCGTTAATAGCCTGCATCAGTGACTGAATGTGTTTATTTGAACTGGTGATCTTTAATGAAATCCTGAAATGCTCTGTGTCTAATGAGTTCCGCTAAACAGACCAGGAAGCTAATCCAATTCTCCAAAATGACGCTGTATCAAGGTCCAGGGATATTGCAATGCTTATTCTTTGTTATGTTTGTGTGAATTACAATTGCACTCATTTGTCTTCATAGGTGGAATGTTTTACACAAAAGGATCACAGGAGATCTGGGGCTGGTAAGTATAACAGCGTATCATTAGAAAATATTTCTTTGGCAAAGAGAACAAAAAAATCTTTTAAAAAAAAGAACAACTAATGCCTACATGGTTAGCAGGATCTGACTGATTGTCATCCAGATGTATGACAGAGGGACTGATTCTGTTCTACGACTGGTTGGTACAATCAGAGTCTTTTTACAGGCCTGCATGCTCGGCAGGCGTCTTTTGTGAGCTACACAGATTGTCAGACACCTTGCCAAAAGGGAATCTGTCTCACGAAATAGAGATTTGTCTGCGACTCCTTGATTAGACCAGTTGCTGATTAGTCTCACCAGGCTCAATCAGCAAATTACCCTGTGCATCTGTGATTTGGCTTAGCAATCAAGCGCTTTGTTTATGATGCATTCAACTGCCAGGACCAGATGAGAGAGGCGCTGCATGTCGCCTTATGGTTGACTGTTAGTCATTTTATAGACTCCAGTTTTCCTGTATAGGAATTTCACTCACAGGTCAGGAATGTCCACTACAGCATGTCCACTTTTGAAGACATTAGAATGGCTGTGAAAGGTTTCTACTTTATACATGTGTATGACCACTGGTTTGATGTTGTACACGTACGCATTGTCTGCCTTGTGACAGAGCTATTGTTCTTTTCACTGAGCTCCTGTTCATCCAAATGTCAGCAAGGCCAAATAACCCACCACCCTCCCCCATACACACAGACAAACACACACACACACACACACACACACACACACCTACACTGTTGTGTTACTCAAGCGTTAGTGATACCATCACCTGGTAACGAGACACAAGTCGCTGTGGATAGGGTGACACATTCAATCTAACAAAACCTTACCACCCACCGCCTCTCATCCGCACAGGGTCAGGTTTCATCCTGAGAAGCACGGTGGTGGTCCCCTAACCCTGAAGATAGACTTCATCAAAGGGCAGAGGTTGATGCTGTAGGCAGGGGGGTGGGTTGGGGAGGCACTGACAAAAATGAAAAATATTGTAACATCCACATACTTTAACTCAATGGAAGAGGTGTTTTTGTTGCCTCTTTGATTAAATTGCCTCTCTCTCTCTCTCTCTCTCTCTCTCTCTCTCTCTCTCTGTATGTGTGTGGGGTGTAGGCTGTTAGTCTGTACTAAACTGCATGTTATGGCACTTGACACTGAAGGTTTGGGAAGAGGAATTTATAGCGCTTATATTCATAGAGCTTCTTTCTAGTTGCTGGGTGGACATGGTATTCTCATGCCGCATAGATAATTACTAGTGCTGTCAGTTTAACGCGTTATTAACGGCGTTAACGCAAACCCATTTTAACGGCGTAAAACATTTTATCGCGAGATTAACGCGATTTTTTTTTTTTTTTTTTAAGATTAACGTTCTTTTTGGCCTCGCAAACTGTGTAGTAGGCTAACGTTACGGGTTGAGTGAATGGTGAGCGCGATACGGCGAAATGGATGATAAAAAGCTTCTGAATGGAAAGTTTACTTTTAAAAGTTGTGTTGTGCAAAAGAAGCGAGCTTCACTGTTGTCTGAAAATGTCAACAGGCAGCTGGCTGAAAGCAAAGAAGTAGTAGGCTTACCTTTTATTGGTAACCTAACTGTTACGGTTCATTGTTTCTGAAATAAGAGGCCTGACTGCTATGTTCCCAGCAAACTTGAAAAAAAGAAAATATTAAGCCATGATTTAACTGCACTATAGGCTGAGTCCTTGTTTATCTGAAATGTGCACTTTATAATTTTATTTTGTACTGCCCTGTTTGGCAATGTTGGCTTTCAATAAAATAAAACATTTGCATAAAGCAAGCCAATCCACTTTTCCATGTTGATAAGGGCATTAAAATTTAAATAAAATGATGGAAAAAATAAATAAAGGAAAGGACGTTTAGAATAGATACAAATTTGCGATTAATCGCGATTAATTTTGAGTTAACTATGACATAAATGCGATTAATCGCGATTAAATATTTTAATCGTTTGACAGCACTAATAATTACCTTCAGTAAAGTCAGGTTTCGGCACTCATTCCTGTTTTATGACAATAGTATGATATATTTATAACAATAGCAACTTTATCGTATAGACTGCAATGGCCACGATGGTAATCTATTAGGAATTACAATATCACGAATTACAATGCCAGAAAGGTTAATTTCGGATTAAGGATTTTCAAATTTCGTAAAAAAAGAGTTGAATCGTAGAAAAGTAAAATCATAGATATATATAAAGCAGTAAAACCATAGACATAGTATACTATGTCTATGAGTAAAACGACCACATCGCTGAACAATATTTTCTGAAATCCTTTAGTTTTCCTGTAACCCTGTGTTTCTTTTCATCTATTTCTGTCTGTTTCCCAGAGTTCTTTGCGCATCCCAATAGTTGCCAGTCATTCTGCTGAGATAAACTGATGTGAGTGTTGTTATTCATTGACTCGAGGATCAGGCTGCTTGTTTGTTGTTTACACCTTTTGCTGTGTGCTAAATAGTGTTTTCAATTTGTAGAGACAAGATGAAAGAACAAACTGCCAAGAGACGCGAGAAGCCCAAAGATTCAAAAGCTGACAAGCAAAAAGAGACGGGCCCTGAACCTCAGGATGTTGAGATGCCCGAGGAGGACGCCGCCGGATCGGCAAAGCCTCCAAAGGAAATCGACAGCCTTACGTTAGAAGGTATGTTTCCATAGCTGCTCAGTGTAATCTATGCAATTAAATGTATTTCTGTTTGTGGAATGTATTGTCCTTTAGCTGTGAATTTACTCTTGTTAGCATGCTACCTGGCTAGTTAGCAAGCTAGCTAGGTAACAGCATAGTGACGTTAGCTAGCCACATAGTAGAAAAAGCACAAGGCAACTGACTCTAGGCTGTGAAAATAGTTAACGTTAGCTATGTAGCTATCGCTAACCATGTTAGCTAGTGCTAACTGTATACTTAATGTCATAACTGCCGTTATGATATAAAGGGTAGGTGATATTGTGTGATTTCTGTGTGAGCGTCTTAATGGGCATAGGCATATATGTATCGCGAGAGGCAAAATATGAAACAATTTAACCAGATTTGTTCTATTTCGGCAAGGGTACTGAGCCTCTGGATAATGATGCTAACTTAAATTGTCCGTCCGCCTGCTGCAGTAATGACGTTTTAGTTTACTGAACCTTGTTTTCAGGAAGGTTAGCTTAGCATATTTACCTATAGGGGCCTTCGATTACCAAAGCATACCTCTTCGTTTGGCTTTCAATTCGCACGAATCTATTAACAGGCTTAGGCTGACTTTTTGGTAATCACTTTCAGGAAATTATACATCAAACAATACATTGGCCCACACAGGTTGTATTACTTTCAGATGTCATATTCTGTCACACTGAAGTGGCGTTACTGAAACCCCAATCGGACTCCAACCTGGAAATTGTCAACTAATGTGTACATACGTCATGTTCCCTTGTCAATTTAAACTTGTAAACAATGGTAGGCCAGTCTGATCTCAAGTGGTATAACTTTCAAATATCCTATTCTTTCATACTGAAGTGAGTTTTCATAGGCCCAAACCGTCTTTAGTCATTGGTGAACACCTAATGTTAACCATAAGCAATGTTGGCTGGTTGATTTTAAAGGTGAGGAATACATGTAGCCACACAGGTAACCAGTGACGTGACTTTCAGACATCATATTCTGTCATACCGAAGTGCGTGGGGATTCCAGGGCCTGGCAATAACAACATAATGTCAGTGTGTACATGAACAGTGTTCCCTGGTAGATTTAAAGGTGAAAAACACCTTCATGTTAAAGAATGTTTGGGACAGCCTGAGAAGTCATATTATTTTTACGCAGTAATATTAATCGATTACACAGATGTTTAGGGCTTTTGGCTTTTACTACAATTACATTTTATTTTTATAGCGGCAAAACAGTTTTTCTTGCATGGTCAAGTGATTTTTTTTTTTTTTTTAAACCAATGAATATCCTATAACAGTATAAACAAGGCAACATGTGCATGGCTCAAGATAAATGGAAATAGAATGACATGAAATAAAATATTTTATCATGCTCAAGTGAGTTACCTCGTGCCCAGAATATGTTATCCCCACAGGCCTCTTACTGGAAGGGGTCAGATAAGAGCATTTAAAAAGTCCTATTACGTTCAAATGGAATATTCTCCCAAGTTGACTTGTACTAGGAAACCGTACATCAGGTTAAAGAACATTTTGTTCATGCACAGAGGTAAGGTAATGGGTAATAATCGAAGCCCCCGTACAGACAACAAATGGTATCATTTCGGTCAGCTGCAATGCATTTAAGGTGGAATGGAAAATGAAAATAAGGAGCTTTGGGGAGGGGGGGAGGGTTAACTTCAGCCGTGTTCCTTGTGATGAATGTATGTTTGCCCCTGTTTGCCCCTGCCAGACATCAAGGAGCACGTGAAGCAGATTGAGAAGGCCGTGTCGGGTAAGGAGCCTCGGTTCGTGCTCCGCGCCCTGCGTGCTCTGCCCTCCACCAGCCGTCGCCTCAACCCCAACGTTCTCCACAAGGCCATCACCGGCTTCTACACCGCCAATGCCGCCGGCAAGGACTTCCTGCTGGGATTCCTGGAGGAGGTATGCCGACCCATCGCAGGGCTAATGCTGAGCGCTTTACGCCCTAGGATGACTGTAGTTCCTGCCACTTAGTTCTTGTAGTTCAGCTGGGTCAAGGTCATGGGCTTAATATCCAAAGTCATGGGCTGTAATGAGGACGTTAGAGGAATGTCAGCACTTAAAGCCAAGGCCAAATGAGTCTCTGCCACTCCCGTGTCTAAGAGCAGGGTGCCGACAAGTCTGCGGGTTTAAAATCCAGGGAGACCATAGTGATGGCAGGAAATGTGTGTCTGCACTGTGCTTGGAAGGAGATCAAACTTTCTGGAATACACGTTAGTGTGTTGGGCTTTGGAATGAACCATAAACCCATCATCATGTCCCTCGTGATTTTCAGGCTTCAGTTCACGCTTTAGATGTCTCTCTGAGTCACACAAAAGATTGGGATGGGTGGTCTTGTAATGTACAGTTCTCCGCCTAAATCTCTTCCTCCTGATAGAATAATTTGCTCATCCGTTCGTTTGTTCATGCATCTGTCTATCCACTGTAACTGTCAATTTTTCCGTTCATGCATCTTCACTCTCTCCCTCACTTTTCATTCTTTAGGCATAACCTTCAATGTCACTATAACATTCGCTCAGAATTGTTTGTTTGTTTCATTGTCTCCCTTTCACTCTTATTCCTAAATAGATCTATTGGCTCATTCACTCGCTGTACATTCCTATAATAGACTCCTAATTCCTCCTAGAGTGATTGATTGATTGATTGATATATTTCTCGAAATCATTGTGTGTAGCCTTCATTGTCTTCCGATCGATCGATCGATCGATCGATTGATTGTTTTTCTTTCTCCATCCCCCTTGTGAATTTCCGTTAAATGTCTCCTCTCTCAGCCCATGGACACGGAAGGAGACGTGCAGTTCAGACCTCGCACGGGGAAGGCGTCGTCCACTCCTCTCCTGCCCGAGGTGGAGGCCTATCTGCAGCTGCTCCTCGTGGTCTACCTCACCAACAACAAGCGCTACCCGGAGGCAAGCACCTGCTAGTGGATTTGCTACAGCCATACAGTTTTGTCTTGGAAATAGAATCATAGTATTTTGGTGAAGTTAAAATAGGACTGGGACATTCTTAGAACTTCCCAGGAAAGCCTTGGTCAAAATCCTATCCTTATGCATACTTATCCACTGCATACATACGCTGTAGAAATCTCCTGAATAGGACTGGGGCATACTTAGATATTCCCAGGGAAGCCTTGGTCAAATCCCGTTCTTATGCATACTTCATAAGTCATTGAGGCCGTTGAAATCATTGAGGCCGTAGAAATCACCAGAACAAAAACTTTTTTAACGAGTTGTGCACCAAGGCTTTGTATAATGTCATTCCCGACGTCCCCTCTGCAGGCTCAGAAGGTGTCTGATGAACTGCTACAGAAGATCAGCTCCCAGAACCGCCGAGCTCTGGACCTGGTGGCCGCCAAGTGCTACTACTACCACTCCCGTGTCTATGAGTTCCTCAACCAGCTCGACGTAGTGCGCAGGTAACTAGCAGTGTTTAGTTCCTGTAGTTCTAGTGTTTAGTTCCTGTAGTTCTATACCCCGAAGGTGTCCTTTTCTTTCTCCCCAATTTTTTGATCCAGAAGAGTCACATTTTCTGGCTTCTTTCTGTAATGACATGCCATTTACGGACATTTCACTCGCCTCATGGACCTCATCACCTTTATTGGGGAAGAAGTACCACACCGTTGTTTGTTTGTTTGTTTGTTTGTATGTGTGTTTGTTTTTTCTTCCCCCTTGAGCATGGCTGCTTGATGAGTGTATTTCTTGGTCAAGAAATGTTTTCAGTCTCGCTCTCTCATCCTCTCTCTCCCCCTCTCTCATCCTCTCAAATTCAAATTCAAATTCAAAAAAGACTTTATTGGCATGACTGCATACAATACAACGTTGCCAAAGCATGTTTACATAAAATGTACAAGCACAATAAACATACATAAATAAAAACAAACAATAAGTTATAGGTGGTAACAATGTGGTATAGAAACATATAACAGGTTCATTGTTAATTATTAAATATTAGTTATCTGGGACAGGGGGTTCATGTTATTGTGGAGCTCATGACAGGCCGTGATACATATTTTCTCTCTCTCATGCTCGCTCTCATGCTCTCTCTCCCTCTCACTCAGTTTCCTGCACACGCGTCTGCGGACGGCGACCCTGCGCCATGATGCCGACGGCCAGGCCACCCTTCTGAACCTGCTGCTGAGGAACTACCTGCAGTACAACCTGTACGACCAGGCTGAGAAGCTCGTGTCCAAGTCGGTCTTTCCCGAGCTGGCCAACAACAACGAGTGGGCCCGCTACCTCTACTACACAGGTGGGATGAATACATTTACATTTAGTCATTTAGCAGACGCTAAAAGGCGCAAAGCGACTTACATATGTGCGACTTACAATGTATACACATTTTAACATTTACACTGATGGCACACTGCACATCAGGAGCAATTAGGGGTTCAGTGTCTTGATCAAGGACGCTTCGACAGGGAATCGAACCAGCAACCTCCTGCTTACTAAACGACTTCTCTACCCCCTGTACCACTGTCTCCCCCCCCCCCCCCCCTACACCTTCACTAACATTCAAATAGTCAGGCAGAGCTTCCTGTCTGCAGACTTTCACCCCTAGGCCACCCATACTGTCCCCTTTACACCCCTCTCTCTCTATCTATCTCTCTATCTTTTCCTACTGTTCCTCTCTGTGTCTCTTCCTCCTTCACTCTACTGCCCCCCCCCTCTCTCACCTCTCTCTCGCTCTCTCTCTATCTCTCTATCATTTTCTACAGCTCCTCTCTGTGTCTCTTCCTCCTTCACTCTACTGCCCCCCCCCTCTCTCTCTCTCTCTCTCTCGCTCTCTCTCCTCTCTATCATTTTCTACAGTTCCTCTCTGTTTCTCTTCCTCCTTCACTCTACTGCCCCCCCCCTCTCTCACTCACTCTCTCTCTCTCGCTCTCTCTCTCTCGCTCTCTCTCACTCTCTCTCTCTCTCTTCTCTCTCTCTCTCTCGCTCTCTCTCTATCCCCTATTCTTCATCAGGGTTTCTTTCTCCCTCCCACTTCCCCCACCTATCTATTACCACTTGCTCTCTCGCACGCACTCACTATCTCTTACTCACACACACACACACTTAATCTATCTCTCTCTCTGTCTCTGCAGGACGCATCAAGGCCATTCAGCTGGAGTACTCTGAGGCCAGGAGGACCCTGACTAACGCCCTGAGGAAGGCCCCTCAACACACTGCCGTGGGCTTCAAGCAGACGGTGAGTCTCCGCCCTGCCGTCCAGCCCTCTCCTCAGTTACCACGCAGCGCAGTCACGGAGGCTACCAGCTCGCCTGGGCCCCAATCCCACTCAACACTGTGTCCTGACGACAGGACACGCCACCTAGTTACCACGCAGCGCATTCCAACTCAACACTGTGTCCTCACGACAGGCCACACCACCTAGTGCCATCATTGACTGAACCTGATGGATTGCATTGCTTTCAGCTGGTTGAAAGGTCCTAACTGGCCACACACAGCTAGGAGCAGCACAGCGTGTCTGTGGTGTGTGTCGCTTCATGACTCGCATCTGCAAAAAGGATGTCTAGACATTAAGAGGTGGTAGCTGCTGGATACATGCTTGCTCCCTTACACACACACACACACATGCAACGATACATATGCTTTTAGTACCACCGTAAAATTCATTTTATAACATCAATTAAATGCATTCTATATAATCAAATTAACTGCATTCGCTGATATAGCACCGTTACAAACCGACATTGTCAATGTCCTTTGCAAATGTCACATTACTAGACTCTATTCAAATACCCTCCTTTCACCCTCAACTCATTCTGTCCTTTGGTGACCAGAGTCACTGCTGCCCCCTGCTGGACATGCACCCATACAACATGGAATTGCAACAACAGAGTTTCAGAGTTTTATTTAATGTTGAGCTTCTTGATGGGGGAATACAATGAGTGTGTATAAATAATGTTGAGAAACTGAAACACTCTTCCCCCCCCCCCCCCCCCCCCCACACACACACACACACACACGTTCTCATTCTCCTTCCTTCCTGTTTATCAGTGACTTCCTGCTGCTGGCTGACATGTCTGTGTCTCTCTCCGTCTCAGGTGCACAAGCTGCTGATTGTGGTGGAGCTGCTGCTGGGGGAGATCCCAGACCGTCTGCAGTTCCGCCAGCCCTCCCTGAAGAGGTCCCTCATGCCCTACTTCCTGCTCACCCAGGGTAACTCCGCCCCCCCCCTCTCCCTCCCCCTCCCTCTCTCTCTCCCTCCCCCTCCCTCTCTCTCTCTCTCCCTCCCTCTCTCCCTCTCTCTCCCCCCCCCCCCCTCTCTCCCTCCCCCCCCCTCTCTCTCTCCCTCCCTCTCTCTCTCTCTCTCTCTCTCCCTCCCCCTCCCTCTCTCTCCCCCTCTCTCCCTCCCCCTCTCTCTCTCCCTCCCTCTCTCCCTCTCTCTCTCTCCCCCACCCTCCCCCCTCTCTCTCTCTCCCCCTCTCTCTCTCTCTCTCTCTCTCTCTCTCTCTCTCTCCCCCTCTCTCCCTCTCCCCCCCTCCTCACCCACGGAGACTTAAAGGTGCAGTCCATGATTCGTTTTCGCAGAAGGTTTAGGATATTTCAGGTTAACAGACCTCTCCTTACCGTGCTCCTGATGCGTCGCATTGTCTTGTTTGCCTGGGAGTTTTTTTTTAAAAAAAAATTTTTTAATTTTTTTTTTTTTAAGCGCAAACTGAAAGAACAGCTGAAGATCCATGAGGACAACATTTGACCAAAAACTGTATGGAATTGGAATAGTGGACTCCACCTTTAAGGAGAGAGACCTGTATGGGATTGGAATAGTGGACTGACCCTTTAAGGAGAGAGACCTGTATGGGATTGGAATAGTGGACTGACCCTTTAAGTGTTGAACCGTAGTTTTTCAGAGGCTTGGTGATGCAGTGATATTTGTTTGTAGATGAGTGTATAGCTGGTGTATTTTAAATTTAAGTGGTTTTTAGATACATGTTGTACATATTTTTTTGTGGGTTTAATTTTTTTTGGCCATTAATACAGCCTCTGAAAGCATTCACTAATTCATCGACCGTTTCCGTGGTTCCCCTTAGCGGTGAGAACGGGAAACCTCTCCAAGTTCAACCAGGCCCTGGAAGAGTTTGGAGAAAAGTTCCAGACTGACGGCACCTACACCCTCATTATCCGTCTGCGACACAACGTCATTAAGACCGGTGAGTGACGATTGCACTACACCCTCATTATCCGTCTACGACACAACGTCATTAAGACGATTTGCACAACAGCAACAAAAAAACTGCCCAGGAATGAATAGTGCTTTTGTCCAGAGCGACATAAAACAATGACTTTTCATTTTCTGTTTTAATGAATGGTTTGGGCCATTTCTCTCTCTCTCTCTCTCTCTCTCTCTCTCTCTCTCTCTCTCTCTCTCTCTCTCTCTCTCTCTCTCTCTCTCTCTCTCCCCCCCCCCCAGGTGTGCGTATGATCAGCCTGTCCTACTCACGCATCTCTCTGGCTGACATCGCCCAGAAGCTGCAGCTGGACAGCCCTGAAGATGCCGAGTTCATCGTGGCAAAGGTAACCCATGGCTCACTTTTCACCGGTGTTGACCAGGGTAAAACTGAACAGTCTGGAGGATTGTGCACGAATGCGGATGTGGTTGGTCTTGTGCTTTTGTTGGTGGTTGCAAAAAGAGTATAGGGATGTGTGTAGGGTGTTGGAAAAAGAGTATTGGGGTGTGTGTAGGTGTTGGAAAAAGAGTATTGGGATGTGTGTAGGTTTTGGCAAAAGAGGCCAGATTTTGGACACGTGACGCATGCATACACGTAAATGACAACAAAAGCTGACTTGCCTGGGCTTCACCTGTCTCTAATAAACCTTCCCCCCGCCCCCCGCCCAGGCCATCCGGGATGGTGTGATCGAGGCCAACATCAACCACGAGAAGGGCTACGTCCAGTCCAAGGAGACCATGGACATCTACGGCACCCGCGAGCCCCAGCTCGCCTTCCACCAGCGGATCTCCTTCTGCCTGGATATTCACAACATGTCTGTCAAGGTGCGTCTCATCCGTGTGATTAGAAACGGTAGAATGGACGTTCCTATTCCCAACGACGCTTAGTAAGGTTATCTATGCTGTATGTATGTATACAGTGGGGAAAATAAGTATTTGAACCCCTGCCGATTTCGCAAGTTTGGCCACTTGCAAATAAATGTGTGATCTATAATTGTATTGGTAGGTGTATTTTAACAGTGAGAAATAGAATATCAACAAACAAATCCAGAAAACTGCATTTTATAACATTTATGACTTTATTTGTATTTGATGCAGAAAATAAGTATTTGAACCCCCAAGCAAATGTAGCGCCCCTGTACTCAACTGAGAGCGGAACAGTCTATGCATATGACCTCTATCGCTAGGATAGAGGTGCTTCGGGTTCTCGTAGTTAGTATGTTTAGGCTAGTTCTAGGCTCGGCATTGGAGGGGGGAGAAAACTGACAATAATAAAAGCATATACAATTTAGGGTAAATACAATAGTTTTAATAAATATAATGATATAATAATAATGATAATAACAATAAGACAATGATACAAAAGAAAAGAGAGCTCTATTAATTATCAAATAAAATACAATTAAACAGTTCAAAACAAAACAAATAGTCTGTGTAGTGAGTGAAATCAGTGTATGTGTTCCTTAGCTGGTTCCAGTCCGGATCCTCAGGTCTGTCTGGGTTAGCTCGCCATCCAACATTCCAATGTGTTCAAAAAACCAATCGGAGATCCGAATGAAGGATCAAACGGTTTACGTCAGTCAAGTAAAACGAGTACTTTACTAAGATACTAAGTAAAGTAATTTAAAAGAAGAAATATTAATCAAAGGGAAAATCGATTTAAAAGTCAAAAGAGGGTTTCATAGAGGAGCATAAATCAAACGGAATCAAGAAGAGTATTAATAAAAGAAAAACAAAAGATCTCCTTGGAGACGGTCGCGTGAAAGATTTTCACACAACTTATTTGATCCACTTATTTAGGTGGGTTACACAAACAGCAAGAATTCTGGCTTCCAATGACCAGTTATGTGCCCAATCAAGCACACAGATTAGTCCTCATTAGGCCTAACAAGGTACACCTGATCTCAACTGGTGACGTGTATAAAAGAAACCTGTCCAAAGAATCATACTTCCAAATACTTATTTTCTGCATCAAATGCAAATTAAGTCATAAATGTTATAAAATGCAGTTTTCTGGATTTTTTTTTTTTGTTGATGTTCTGTTTCTCACTGTTAAAATACAACTACTATTACAATTATAGATCACACATTTCTTTGCAAGTGGCCAAACTTGCGAAATCGGCAGGGGTTCAAATACTTATTTTCCCCACTGTATGTATGTATGTATGTGTTCAAGAATGTTGGCGAAACCATGGCAGCCATAGACTTAGAAAAGAATAGAATGGACATTAACAATGTCCGGGTGGTCTTTGTTCTCTAAAAGGCGTTTTTTATAAAAAAAAAAAAAAGACTTTTAGTTCAGGTGATTGCAAAAATGACTAACATTATGATGGATGACACATTTGTTTGTTTGTTTGTTTTGTTGTTGTTGTTGTTGTTACATTTTGTCATTTGTTGTTTCCTCATAGGCTATGAGATTCCCTCCTAAGGCGTACAACAAGGACCTGGAATCTGCCGAGGTATGGTTGTGTTGTGCTTTAGTAATCACTGGTGATGCTAATCACATCTAAATAACGATGCTCTCTGCTTGTCTTAAGTGTGCTTCAGCCTGAAACTGTATGAAAAAGTATGATGACCTTAAGCATAATATGAAGGTTTGTTTTCTAGGGGTTGTTTCAGATAGATTAAACACATCTAAAGACGATGTTGGGTTTCAATGACTACAACAGATAGACAGCATGGTGTCATGTTCTGAACCAAATTAATTCAGAATTGGTCGGCCATGTTGGCCAAATTGGAGCCAGAGTTTGTGTAGTAAACGGAAAATTGGCCAGGTCTGCCCAGAGATAACTGTATTTGCCTTCAATTTTGAGCTAAATTCAAAATGGAGCCTACGCTGTCTGTTGTTTTTATAGTCCTTGGTTGGGCTCATGAAGTATTTTCGGTAGGGGGGACGACTCGTTTGAGTATTGTCGGTCGGGGGTGAAGACTCCAATCTGAAGTAACGCTTTGTCGTTTGGTTTTCACAGGAGCGGAGAGAGCGGGAGCAGCAGGATCTGGAGTTTGCCAAAGAGATGGCGGAGGACGATGACGACGGCTTCCCATGATCCTCCACAGAACAGAGCAACAACATGGCCGCCGCTGGTTCGCCTCATCCCGTCGCTTCCATGTTTTGCCTCTCCATATAGTTTTTTTCACTTTCTTCTTCGTATGTTTTTGTTTTGTTTGTTTTTTTTTTCCCCTTCAGGGGACCTAAACCAATTCCCATCTTCCCTTTTTAAAGTTGAAGTAGTCCCTCCCCCTCAGCGTAGACTCGTCTCTCTGCTGGTAGATGTTCACCCTGTCCTCATAAACTTCGCCAAACAATGTTCAAATCTCTAGCTGGCTGACTCACAGAGTCTTTACCCTTACGCTTTGTAGAGGCTGAAACTTGTTTTGTTTAGGGCTTGTTATTTTGGCTGTTTGTCCCCGGCATGGAAAGAGGTTTGAGAAGGCCAACACCAGTGATGAATAACAACTATTATTAATCTGATTTACCCTAAAAGACGGTTGGCCTTGCTTAACAGTTCAACTTGTTCTTTGGAAGTGATGAGTTGTAAAAAATGTGCTGTTGAAAGCAATTAACAAACACGTAAGGAATGACAGACATGTTAGTCAGTTCCCTTTACATTTCCAAATGTGCTCTTAAAGGATTCCTCTGAATAAAGAAAAAAAAACGTGTTAACTTTCCTCAAGTAGCCAAGACACATTTAATGTGGAGCAGATGTTCTGTTCCCCGCAGATTGATACTCTAGAAGAAAAACATACAGGTCAGGTGTACGCTGTTTGTGATGGATTCTTATGGGGGAGCATATACATTGTGTAATTAAAACTTTTTTTTTTCTATACAGTGCTTTGTTGCTGGTTGTCTTTTTATTATTATTTGTGTTTACGGTTGTATATGGGTATTGATTTCATATCTGTGACTGGAACCTATCTTTTTGAATAGTAAGGTGCTCGTGGCAAATGCTAATCGTAACATAGAAGACCTAGGAGGCAATGAGAGGTTGGGGTCAGTCAGTGGGAATTTAAACTAAATAGACTGGATATCCACTAACCTTACATGACTGAACAGATTAACATGTATTGAGATTTTGGTCAACAATTTCATTTGGGATTTTTCCTAGTAGGCTACTTGAACTACATTTCAACCACCAAGAAAGCCTCAGGTGCTGACAAACCCGTGTCAAGACTAGACACATTTGTGTTCAGTTCAAGAAAGATTTACTCCGACAGAGAAAAGATGAGAAGGCGATGAATTCACGAGGTGGTGATGCATTTATTTTCTAGAGAGGTTTTTAAATGTGTCTTAATTTAGTTGTGTGGTTCCTGTCTGGCCTTAGTGGTAATATTCAAACAATAGTTCATGGATTATCACAAGCAGGGGCGGACTGGCCATCGGGGATACCGGGGGAATCCCCGGTGGGCCGACGAGGTTGGGATGGTCCAAAATACCGGCCCACTTCCATCACCAACCGGCCCTCCCTCTAACACCGACGGCACCTTCAACTATTTTCCATATTACTCAGAACACGTTTTCCTCTATTACCTATGATCACTCAAATCACTGACTGATATTTATACTCCTCCTTGTGATCTGTATTCACATTCATGGTGCCTATTTTTCGAAAATGTTCTGAAGTGTCTTCTGAAATGTGTTCTTACGGACTTTAGAAATTCAACGTAAGAAACGATCTCCACCTTATTAATGAACACCTGAAAATGGGTTCTTACACAACCGAAGTGTTCTCAGCTGTGCGGATTGAGGATGAGGATTAAACGCACCTGGATTTGCATACACGCCCCGCCAGGGCACGCAACCGTAGTGACATGTGCCGTCAGCCCTTCTAACACGGAGCGGCCCTTGGGGCATCTGGTGGTTTTGAGGAATTGCATTTAAGAAAACTGGGCCATTTACGACTGTTATTTCGCGTGACAGTGACAGTGATAGAAGGTAAGTTGTGGCGTTGACTTGGCCAATGTTAGCTTGCTTTTCACAGATGAGGTAACGTTCACTACCAACTTGCCTAGCTAACGTTAGGTAGATAAATGACCAAAATTGAGACCGATATAATCTGGTAAAATTAGCAAACTGGCGCTGTTGTCATCATCGAAATGATCTATTTTAACATGTTAGCCGTAGTCACTTGTTTACAATCGATGAGCAAGCTATCCATGGTGGTAGTTGTAAAGAGGGCAATCTTATAATTTCTAATAACTTATGTAAAATAAGTTAACCAGCTAACTTGTTATGCTAAAATCACCGTGTTACACACAACACTAACATTATAAACAATGTTAATATGTTATCTAGATTAGATAGTGAGGTCATAATAACACATGAGTATACTGATATTGTTTTTTTATTATCATGTGACTATAATGCACCCGGGCCAGCAGAGTTAGTTTAGGTTCTGTTACTTAACTTATTGTTTTGTTATGCACCTTCAACACCCCTACACACACACACACAATCACACACCCAGCATGCAACACTACTGATACCACTGATGTTCACACCCCATCGTATGTTCTATTCTGTTCATTTTTCTACAATATAGTTCATACTTCTACCCTCTGATTCCAGTTTCTTTATTGTGTGGATTTTCATTCCTTAAGGTTCTGTAGTTATACGTATAACCATCTGATACTAGCCCAGAGTTAAGCCTATTCATCTAGCAAACTATACCTACCTTGGAGTGTTACAATAGCCAGTATCATTTTATTCCATGTGTCCACCCAGGCAAATTATTGGTGGATCCAAATGTTATTAAAAAAAAAAAACATATATGATGTAATTTCTTTGTAATCATCCAAAATAAGTGTATGGGTATTTTTCCAAGTAGGCCACTGACTGGTCGATACGTGCGATGCATTGAATGGGCAACGCGCCGTGTATTGAGTGGGCAGCGCGCCGTGTACTGAGTGGGCCGCGCGCCGTGTATTGAGTGGGCCGGTCTGACAGTAACTCCCGGGCCACTTTTTTCCCCCAGTCCGCCCCTGATCACAAGCCCAGGTACGTGTGTGATCAGCTACCTATGCCTCTTTTAATGTCAAGCTAGAAGCCTTAACCCAGCTGTTTTAAGCCAGAAATGTAATATAATGCACCAGAAAACTATATGCTAGGATCAGATGTAGACGTGCTCCTTTTCTGGCAGCTGTGAAGCCGGTGTCATGCCCCGTTCTGCACCCTGCCGGAAAATGCACCCTTCTCAAGTCTGCAATCGCGCCAACAAGATGGGTCAGGTGGGGTTGCTCAACACCGGCCTTGAAGGCCGCTTCCCGCCAATGTGTAGGCTCTTACAGTATTAAGGTGTGACCAGGGGCGTAGCTATAGGGGGTGCAGCAGGTGCGGCTGCACCTGGGCCCGTGAGGTGTCGGGGCCCGTAGCCGAGCCCAAAGATTTACACGCATAAATTAACGGGCCCCCTATCAGCGAAGGTTGCATAGTGGGCCAATTCATAGTTTTCAGTCACGTGACTACAATAGGTAGCTGACGGGCAAAAAGAACAGCGAAACAGCGTTAAACAGTGGACAACTTCGAGCAGTGCCGCCTACTCAACTACGATCGCCATCAACCACAGACCATACCACTATAACCAGAGAGATATTTAGAAAAAAATAAAATGTTTGATCCATGTACTCACCCGCTGACATTTTTATTTCTTTAACCTCGACGAAGTCCCTGCCAGAGCTCCAGTGTGGAGATATTTACATCTATCTAATAGAAAATCCATCCCCCTACACATCTCAAAAACTGAAAGCCTACAAAAGCAACAGATAGTTATTTAATTTTCAGAAGTGGATGGGTTCACAACGCTGTCGTCTGGAAGGTTGAAAACAAAAAACATCTTCATAATCAGAGCAAAGATGAGTGCCATTTAATAGCTAGCTACCAGCTAGCGAGATACCTGCTGTTAGCTACGAGCTACCTGCTGTTAGCTAGCAGCCTTTAGCCTACCCAACGCTGTTCTTTATCATTTGACACAATTTTCTGGTTTAAACAAGTACGAACACCTGGTCTGGCGAATGACAACTTAAATTATCTTCCCATATATTTTCTACTGGCATTGTAAGTATTACCAGTTGGATGACAAAATACAGTAGCCTAGCCTACTGCTTAGGTACTTGTCGCAATCTCAGAGAAGAAACCGGGTAATCCAATTTGAATTGTGTTGATGCTTTGTTTCTTGACTTTATTACTTGATCTATTCCCGTTTAGGTAGTTATTCTGATAAATGAGGCGACCAGAACAGGGTGACTGCTTTTATTGCCAGCCCCAAAAGTATGGCTGCTTTACTGTGTGTCCGAGAAAAATTGACCCAGAAGACGTCTACAATCAACTGGTAGCAACGTGGGTGGGTTTTAAATGCGATAAAAACAAAATCCGGGCTTGTCTCCTCGCCGATTTGAACAGCCAACCGAGCAACAACTGTCTAGCATTTTACTACCTAAGTCAGACAATGTTAAAGCGGAGATATTAAATGATATTGAATGAAAGGTGGTCGGTTCCTGTATAAACTCCAGTGTTAGACAGGTGTGGAATGTGTTTTTTGCCCTTCAGCTGGTCATTCTGACGTCACGTGAAAACTATGTATCCTCGATCCCTGTACAGCGTCAAATTGTCTCGGGTCTGCTTACGTTAAAATGCGCGCTATCTCAAGAGCGATAAAAGTGTCAAATGCTATATATACACCTGAAAGGGCAAACTTATCTCAGTCATGGTTGTGATTATTTTTTGGGAAAAAGTAGCAATTTATAACAAAATCATATGCTTATCCTACATACACTATAGAAACTATCAAAACACTATTCAATTAAATTAATAAGTTCTTATTTTCTTTGGTATTTTTGTGATTAGCAATGATAATTGCTGGGTAATATGTATGTTGTTGTCCAATGTCAAGTCTCTATTTGATCATGTGACAATACGCTATAGTTAAACCAATTCTGATAACCTAGGTCTGAAGGTCTGATAACCTAGCTCATTGAGCACTGCACAGCACAGCACAACTTTACTCGTAACAATGCCTTTTAAGCACAAGAGTGGAAGTAGAAAAGGGCAAGAGAAAAAAAAACAGGAGGAGAAGGCGGCAAAGCTGCCTAAATTAGATTATTTTGGCTTTTGAATTGCCGTCAACTAGTCGCCAGCCCACAGAGTCAGCAGTGCAGCAGTTCAGCTGGGATCAGAATCGCTGTTTCTGCCCTCAGTGGTGTGTCAGCAACCATGCAACAGTTAACAATTGTTACGGTAAGAAATGTTCCTGCTGAGAGTCAAACAAGACTTAGTTCATTGTGTACACACCAATCACTTCTGAAATATGTAAGGTTGATTAATTAAACACTATTTATATCGATAACAAACACCTTTGATTAACGTTTTTTTTAGACGCGGTTGCGGAAGTAGGGAACGCTACGATTTTTTTTTTTTGCGTTCACTAGGGGGGCCCGTCATAATATCTTGCACCTGGGCCCGTCGTTACTACGTTACGCCACTGGGTGTGACCATAATTTTTCTTTCCTGTTTACAGTTCCATTGTCAAGCCATAATAAAGATGTCCAGGGCTGTTTGCTTTGTCATTTTATTACTACGGGAAGTCGGATGTAATATTTGTCTGTGAATGCCTTCTAACGCTCCACGGACCCCGTCCCGCGCGTTTGATTTTGAGGCAATTAGGCTACTATATGACAATTTCATGGTTCAGCGAAAAGATGACAGAACACCTATTTTCATTTATTTCCTCATATGCCTCACTGAAGATGACCTGCGTTTAAGTTTAATTACCAGTTTGCTCATGCATTTGGTTATTAAACATCTATTCTAGCCTATGAACCTTTAAACGTGCACTTAAGGCATACCTCTTTAATCTCGCCTATTATTCTCTGTAATATGTATCTGTTCTCAGTGGTCGGTAGTGGGTCTGCTGTACATGTGGCGTGTTTTGTAATATGCACTTGTGCAGTATTGCATTACATGATATGGTTTTTTCATCCCTCTGAAAAATCTGTCTCATACAATGTCGTCGTCACGTCAATGTCATCGTGTTACCTCCTGGTATGAAATGCGACGTAAAAATAAAGTTGGATTTAATTGTATTTGATCATGACACATACTCTGATGAAATCGCAGGGCTTCCAAAGCTCGCATGAATACAATAGGCTTAGCTTTCTTCCTTGTGCAGTCGCCAATCCATGTAAATGTGTGTGTCTGTCTCATAGCTATGTACGCGCACGCCATAGCAAAGCAACGTAGAAAGGAGGAGCTATTTGGACACAAGGGGTAACCCCTCGTTTCCACATCTGTGTGTGCCCATAGACATATATACTATGTCTATGTGTATGCCTACGTCAAAGGCAGTAAGCCGGAAGTCCACTCATTCTACTGGGAACCTCCGTGATTTCCGATTCCATTTTCTTCTTAATTTGTGTCGAATTTGTGGGGAAAAAAAAGGTTTTGCGGCGGAGAGAATGTGGGCTATGAACTGTGCCAAGAAGTTTACATGGAAAAACGAATAATCTAACAGGCTGTTTCCTTTAATTCAGTTGCTTCACTATGTTGATAGTCAAATTGTGTAATTGTAGGCCTATAATTAAAAAAAACCTAGTTTATCTGAATTAGAGTAATGTTCTTCAGCTAAAACATATGGTTACTATATAGTCCACACCACCAATATCGAAGTTAAATAAAAGTTGGAGAATTTGTTAAACATTTTGAAGAGAGAATTTCCGTTATCTGGCCACTGTATATCAGCAAATATCAGATATCATGTGTCTAAATGGCTGTCACTATCGATAAAAGCACGGTGCTTTCACCAATAATCTTAATAAATGCACATAATCTTAACAGTTTGATATGAAAAATCTCCCTCCTATTCTACCACTGTAATTTCCCTCCATTATATTGACGCTCATTTCATAAATAAAAGCTTCACCGTTGCATTCATTCCATGATGGCATCGGCACGAGTGAGTTGGGCTGAAATGCTATTGTTTATTGTAGGCTAGCATACTTGCCCTATCTGTAACAGCGTCTCCGAAGGAGCTCGTGAGGCCATCGGTAAAGAAATGCTTTTGCACGTTGCATATATTGAGTTAGGGGCACCAAACAAAACTATGGACATCTCCCTCAGAAAGGACAGACATAGGCTAGATATTTATAAGCTTAGCCATGTTGGACCAAGGCAAACCCTCTACCAAGTAAACGCAAACTGCTTCAGGTGCAGTTCTATTTATCTTTTCAACTTTATTTAATATTTGTTTATTCTTTATTTCTCTATGCATCATTGTTTGTGATTTCCCAAAGTTGTACGCAATGTCATTTGTAATTCTCAGGAACATAACCAAACTCTTAGTCAGCTGGGCACATGCAATTCTACGGAATTCCCCTGGGGAGCTTGGCTTCCACTGGTTAGGATATAAAACTTACCTGCCTCAGTCATCATAAAGACAATTCATCAGGCCTTACCACCAACAATTACTCCAAGACCGAAACATGAATAGATTTATTTGTAAGTTGAAACTGTGTTTTCTGTCTGATTCTGAAATAGCCCATAACCTTTTCGTTTACTGGATTAAATTGGTCCCCATGATCTATTTAATTTAATTTAATTTAATTTAATTTAATTTAATTTAACTTAATCTAATTTAATATAAGTAAGTAAAATGCAATCGACGCGTTGTTGTACTATGGTATTACCTGCGGGACTGTGTGCGGTGGGTTGGGATGCGTTGGAGTACAGTGTAGTGAATGGAGGAGCTCGTGTGCAGAATGTCTTCCAGAGACGTCCGTACGGTGTTCGTGTGTGTGTGTGTGTGTGTGTGTGTGTGCGTCCGTGGGAGGAAACAAAAAGTTACAATTTTGTCCAATTACACGCATCTGGACTGCAAGTTGTTTCCAGGTCGCCAAATTCTAGGAGACACGTGGCAGTTTGCAGCTTGGCAACCTGTCGTCTAACTTGCTTTTCCTCCCCGCAGTTTTCACTTTGCAGTTTACCTTGGTCTGCGTCAGTCACGCTGCCCCCGCCTGGAAAGCGCGGATGAGTGACTCGGAGTTAACAGGCGTTGTGGAGGAAGCAAGGAGTTTGGTGACGAAGGTTCTGGACGCTATACCTGTGGTTCACGGATCCTGTGTTACCACTCAGGTGAGCGACGCTTTGCTTGTTGTCATCACCCTTTGCGTAAAAGCAGCCTACTACGTATTCTCTATACACATGTAATGCATTTGACACAGAAGTGTTGTTAATCGATTGTCTTTTTTGCCTCTATGAATACTGTTCAGAAACAAAAGTGCAATACTTCAAACGTAAAAGTCTCTGACACGCATATCAACTTATCAGCTAATCACCCAATTTACTGAAGCCTATTTAATGTGCTGTTTTTTATGCCCAAATGTTGGCTTGATTTCTATCTAGCCAGTGAAAAATTTGTTTATACGTGAGGCAGGCCTTAGCAGGCTTGCACACATAGGAATGCCTTGAGGCACAATGCGGTCATAATTATGTTAAACAGCAGATTCCTACAATTGATAAAACGTTTTAAGCTTGGTTTGGGGAGCGAACCATAATATGATTTGTTAGGCCTGTAATTGCTTCGGTAAAATTCCTGTCTGTGCTATGACGAAAGTATCAAAACACTGACAGCTTTATTTATTTAGGGGCTGTTCAGTTTTAACATTAATGTTGGCAAAATTATATGACTCCGAAATTGGAATATATTTGCATTTTAATGCAACATTTTCAGGTTAAACTCTTTGTAACCATGCCAATGCTTTTGTCCCCTTCCTCTACAGGGGTTGACCCTTGACCCCTCTGGATATTCCATGAATCTTGAGTATATGGTTACTCTATTGGACATCCCCTCTGCACCAAAACTCAAAGCCCTGGCTGCAGACTTCACGCTGGTAAGTCACGGTCTGTGATCCTTTGCAATTGCAATGCAGCATATCTTAGGTGAAGACACTGACCGACATGTTCTTCTCTCTGTGCTGCCCCCTGCAGGAAATGTGTCTGTACCGCATGGCCGAGGGCCTGCAGATGTACAGTGGGCTGCTGAATGTGGTGGCGGGGCATCTGACCTCTTCTCAGAAGATCTCTGACCTCGGGGCTGACATCAAGGACCTGCTGTCAAAGGTGCAGAGGGTGAGTGTCCATCTCTAGACCGTAGCTGTAGCACTATATATACTGTACTATATATATATATATATATACTATAGTAATGGTCTTTAGCATACTCTAAACAATAAAAACAACAACAACAACAACAACTCAGTTTTGTTTATGTTTTCCATTGTTCAGGGAGCTTATGAGTATCTATCTAGAGCTCTGTATTTCAAGCTGGTATTCAGCTGAATTTGTCTATGTTTGTGTTAATTAACTTAATTATCATTAATTATTTAAATCCATATTATATTCAGCTTTTGCATTCAGTGATACAAGGCCAAGTCTTTTGTCACAGTGCACTTGCCTGTATGTGTGTATGTATGTGTGTATGCATGTATGTGTGTTTGTATGCCTGTACATGCTGTCATATTTCTATATTTATTTATTTTGTGTGTGTGTCGTGTAGATTCAGAAGCTGTCCCATGTCTCGTCTCAGTCGGCAGAGACTGACATGTCCAGCCTCTCGTCTCGTCTGACGGGGGACTACGAGGTGCAGCTGGCCACCCACGTCATCCTCGGCCACCTGCGCAGCTTTGCTCAAGACGTTTTCCGCAGCCTGCGCAACCTCGCCCAGACCATTAGCTGAAACCACCAAGGGGGACAAACTCACTACTGCCCCCCACTGGCAGGGACAGGCAGCGCAGACGACAGCTCTATCCTGTTGTTACTGATGCTGCTGTAGTGTAGTGCAGTGTTGCCAGGGCCAGGTTTGGGTGATCAGGATGAGACACTGAGAGCTCTGTGAGATCTTTGCTGCTGTTTACAGGATCAGAGGTCTGGTTCTCATGCAGACCTAAAAGCACAATGCTTTATTTTCTTTGGGAATATTTTAATTTCGTTTTTTTTAATTTGTTTTAGTTTTTAAATGCCACAATGACATTTATCAGAGACCACAGGCTTCTGTGCCTGAAGTGTGTGTCATTGTCTGAGAAGAGGAAGTATGAAATCATTACTGAAGCGTCTGATAGGACCGTTGGCGTGATTCAGTTTATCAACCACACTACTAAGATCAGCTTTGCTTGAAGGGGAAAGAAAATAGCCTGAGAGGTAGAGAAAGGAGCGGCTGGACTGATGAGCTCACCTCATGGTGCTCCTACTGATGATCAAAGCACCCATCATACCCCACGTCATGATATGTCACTGCCTCTCCACTTTGGGTCTGCTTCTTCTAATTTTAGAGGAATTTCGGATCATATTGACTCTCGCCAAACATGGCTTTTTTTTCGTCCACCAACCAACCATGCATTTCTCGTCCCTACCAATTGAAAATGATTTATGTAGATTATTTATTAACATATTTATTTAAACTATTGAGCCTATTTGTGTGTTTGTATTTATTGTTTGCTGAAGTAACAGCGAATGCAGAGAAAGTGTCCTCTGTGAATATTTTTGCTCGCTTCGTAACACTTCCGTCTGTTCTGCGATTGAGCAACATGCTGACGCAGAGTCAACGGGAAGCGCCCTGTCTAATGATGTCATCAGTCTTGCAATCGCTGGAGCACATTCTGCTATTTGGCAATCGTGACTGTAGCTGCTGATTTAAACATGTGGGACAGCACCCTGATCCGGTTGTTTTGTTTAGTAATGCCATTCAAAATTAAACCGTTTCTTCTGTTTGCATTTGGGAAGGCCGGGGATGTCCGTTGGGATTTATTCCGTGCGTGATATTTTCCGGATTTTTCCCCCTGATATTTTCCTAATTTCAAGCTTAAGTGAGTTGAATAATTAACGGATGTGGCAATGAAGTCATTCTTTATCAGCGGATCACAATGAGTCAACCATACCTTCGGATGCAAATGTAGTGGTTTTGCCCAGAGGAGACTTATTGTGTCTTCGAGTTATTGTACCTACAAGGCACGGTCTTACCGACACTCAATCATGTACAATTCCCACGGAAGGGTGTGGCTTCTAAGTTGGATATGTTGTAATGCCCAATGGGATGCATCTGTTTGAGCATGCTATGATGTTCTAAGATCACATACCTTGCTCTAATGTTTTATTTATATATTATACTGTTGAATTCAATGTAATGCAAATGCCATGCCATCGTCCTATTGCAGAGTGGAGAGTAGAGTGGAAAGAGGGCTAAGGTGGTTCGAGTATCCTGCATGGATTTTTGTCCTTATTTATTTAAATATGTATTTATATTATTTTATATATGAAATGGTTTGTATAATATAAGTATATTTTGGATTTTTTAAGTATTTTATATATTTGTAGGTTCAATATTTCAAATCCATGTGTGGATTACATGAAACATTAGTTTAAAAAAATATTTTTTACAATGTAATGTTAATTACATAGCCTTTCTGATAAATGTGTGACACATTGATAATCTACCATTAAACCGCTTAAAGTTTTAAATTATTTGTGTTGTTTTTGGTACCATGATAACATTTCTCCTTTGTTTATGAATTCATCTGCCAACTATTTAATTGTTTGTATATGGCCAATATTATTTACATGTAAGCCTACATTTGAAAATAAATTAAGTTGATGTTTTTAACACCTGAAGTCTGTGTTGGTATTTGTGCATAAATGTAGGCTAATGTTAAATGTTGCTTTAATGCTGAACTGAAAGATTAGCATTTAGACTGTAGAAGAATAAGACGGCAAGAAGAATCTAACAGGACCGTTAACGTAATAAACCCTTTAGTCAGGCACAGGCAATACACCCTTTAATCGCTAACCCAACACAGCCGTGACAACCACCATGACAACAGTGCAGCAGAACCACGAAGCGGAGGGGGTCCCGACGGTGGCAGCCATGTTTTTTTTTTCTGTGTGGAGGGAAGTGAAACAGTCACTCGAGTCCCCCTGCTCGGAGAGGGAGAGAGGATAATGCCAAAGTTGTCAAGGCTACGCTTGAGGAGAGTTCTCGAGAGCAGTGCATCGTGGGTACAGGAAGTGAGAACTGGAAGTCTTTCTCAACGGTGCCCTCAGTCTGATTCATGATTCATCTCCCTCAGCTGGTATGTGGAGTTTGTTTTGCTTGAGCCCAGACAGCAAACACACTGATAAATACCATGTACATATTCTTGGCAATGAACAGAGCATTCACATAGACCGTCATGCCCACACACCACAGACGCGCCGTCTTTCTCTTACACACACACACACACACACTTACTGTACATGCACGCACACATACATACACACACACACACACACACACACACACACACACACACTTACTGTACATGCACGCACACATACATACACACACACGGCCTTTCTTGCACACACACACACTCGCTCACATGCACGTATACGTAAACGCACACATACATACACACACACAGTCTCTCCTACACTTACACGCACACACATGCACGCACATGTAAACACATTCATACATACACACCCAGTCTTTCCTCACTCACATAGTTGCACACACACTCACATGCACGCACATGTAAACACATTCATACATACACACCCAGTCTCTCCTACACCTACACACACACACTCACTCACATAGTCGCACACACACTCACATGCACACACATGTAAATGCATACACAGACACACACACACACAGTCTCTCTTGCACAAGCACACTCACTCACATGCATGCACACGTAAATGCATACATACACACACAGTCTCTCTGCACACGTAAATGCATACACACACACACACACACACACACACACACACAGCATCATATAGCAAATGTCTACATTGATAATTACAGGTCCGTACATGTGTACTTCATGATTTCGATTTTCCTCTGTACACACACCATGGCTTTTGTTAATATACATATACAAACACATATATATATATGTATATTTATATATATTTTAATTATTGTATGCACCTCACACCTGCTTTGAACGTGCTGGCAAAACTGAAAGGTGTGTTATCAAGTATTGTTGTGTTGTGCTTAAGTGCCTGGGTACAGAGAAAAGCATGGCAGCCCAATGTGGGCATGTTTTTGTTTTTGTTTTTGTTTTTGTTTGTCTGTTGGGGTGGGAATGCTTCACGTTTGGGTCCACTATCAAAAACTATCAAAAAAAGAAATGTTTTGTAAAATTCAACTGTTTTCATGTGTGAATACCCCCAAAAAGCAAGTCGGCATGCAACACGTATCTGTAATTGAGCGGGCCTTTACCTAGACAGCATTCTTTAAGACTTAAAAGGTGGAGCTTCCATCTGTGTCCTGTTTTAGCCCTGAAGGTGATTGGCTCGTAAGGCTAATTCATTCATTAACGGGTAATGCTCGGAGAAAAGGGACCAGTCGGACTAAACTGAATGTTTCAAATTCATAAACATGCCATGGCATCAAGAACCGAACTCACCTAATGACCTTTTGACCTTTTGACCTTTCTCACGTCAAGAGCCCAACTCACCCAATGACCTTTTGACCTTTCTCACGTCAAGAGCCCAACTCACCCAATGACCTTTTGACCTTTCTCACGTCAAGAGCCCAACTCACCCAATGACCTTTTGACCTTTCTCACGTCAAGAGCCCAACTCACCCAATGACCTTTTGACCTTTCTCACGTCAAGAGCCCAACTCACCCAATGACCTTTTGACCTTTCTCACGTCAAGAGCCCAACTCACCTAATGACCTTTTGACCTTTCTCACGTCAAGAGCCCAACTCACCTAATGACCTTTTGACCTTTCTCACGTCAAGAGCCCAACTCACCTAATGACCTTTTGACCTTTCTCACGTCAAGAGCCCAACTCACCCAATGACCTTTTGACCTTTCTCACGTCAAGAGCCCGACTCTCCCAATGACCTTCTCCTGTCATTCCACATCACAGAGTCACAGAAGTCACAGAAGAATCACCTCAACACCTCAGCCTCAGTCTTTAACACGGCTTAAATAACAACACACGGAACAGTCACTCCATCAAACAAAACAGGAGCAAAGAAAAGACAAAAACTAAAACGGGGGAACTTGCCAAAGTAAGCACTCTACAGTGTTTCTCAGTCACGTTGGTGCATGTCTTGAGTCATCCTTAACAGTAAGTGCATTACAAACAGCAGCACGCAGTGGCTTACCTCAGAATGCTTAGGTTTTGTCTATAAAGTAAATGATTGCATCAATGACTCAATCTCAATGCCACCAAAATGCAAGTCCTTTTGTCACGATTTGTAACCAAGACAGTCAAAATACTTAGGCATGTTGTCAATATAAAATTGTATCCCGGAGGTGCATTCCTTATTCACAAACGAGCTTTTGACTGGGTCTCTTTCACTCATTTATGGGTTCATGAACAATGACACAGTCTTGCATGCCACATACATTCTTTGACTACCAACTGATGTTGTCCCATCATGATGATCATAAACATTTCACCTTCATCCTGAACCCCCCCCCCCCCCCCCCAATCAAATCAGCATTCCGTTGAGTCCACTGAACTAATTCCCTGATGCTGTGTGTGTGGAGAACGTTTACACTGACCCAAATGTGAATGCGGTACGCACACAATACCCACATACAGTATGTCATTTGGCGTGTTGCTTCTTACAAAACCCCTCACATTCTTATGAATGAGATGCCTGTGGAGGATTCCACATCAGGATGGTAAGAGTTGGTGTAACTATGACAACACGTTGTTGTCTGATGTAGTGTCACACTATTGGTGGATTCTCCCGCCATGCTGGCCTGGCACGTCCACTCTGGCTTGGTGGCCTATGAGGTTTTACACTGGAACAAATTTGCCTTGGAACGAAGGTAATCAATCCTCATCAGTCACGTAAAAACATTCAAGGTTTGAATGACAAGTGATTTAGCAAAAGATTACAAACGTACCATGTCGCTGAAACTGATGAAGCATATGGTTGACACATAATAACTGTTTTAACCCATTTGCATGTCATGATTTACACAATGATAGCTACCTAGATGTTTTTTAAGGTAAGGTACTAAACAGCAGATAATTGTACATATCATTTGTATGAATGTGCAAAAGTATTTTGCAAAATGTTCAAAAGAATGAGAAATTGCTGTTATGATGTGCACTGGAAGTGACTAGATGATGTGGAGGTTGAACAAACAGTTTTGAGAACTTTTGAGAACAGAGATCTGAGAAATGAACCAAAGCGACTGAGAAAAACTGTAAGCAAGTAAGTCATATTGAAAAGTCAGTTATCCTTCTGACCAGAGCTCTGATCTTTGCAGGGGTCTTTCTTAAATGCCCCGAGTGAAATAGTGGGAAGGGGCTGAAAGGAACAGAGGAATGAGTCCGTGGGAGGACGAATGGAGTTGTCTGGGATCTTGTGTTGCTCCCGGTGGAGTTGTCTGGGATCTTGCGTTGCTCCCGGTCTTGTCTGGGATCTTGTGTTGCTCCCGGTGGAGTTGTCTGGGATCTTGCGTTGCTCCCGGTGGAGTTGTCTGGGATCTTGCGTTGCTCCCGGTCTTGTCTGGGATCTTGTGTTGCTCCCGGTGGAGTTGTCTGGGATCTTGCGTTGCTCCCGGTGGAGTTGTCTGGGATCTTGCGTTGCTCCCGGTCTTGTCTGGGATCTTGCGTTGCTCCCGGTGGAGTTGTCTGGGATCTTGCGTTGCTCCTGGTGGAGTTGTCTGGGATCTTGTGACAGGATGAGTGTGTGAAGGGATGAGTGTGTGAAGGGATGGGTGTGTGAAGGGATGAGTGTGTGACGGGATGAGTGTGTGACGGGATGAGTGTGTGAAGGGATGGGTGTGTGACGGGATGAGTGTGTGAAGGGATGGGTGTGTGAAGGGATGAGTGTGTGACGGGATGAGTGTGTGAAGGGATGAGTGTGTGACGGGATGAGTGTGTGAAGGGATGAGTGTGTGACGGGATGAGTGTGTGAAGGGATGAGTGTGTGACGGGATGAGTGTGTGAAGGGATGAGTGTGTGACGGGATGAGTGTGTGAAGGGATGGGTGGGGGGGGGGGTCTAGCTCTTGCGCTGCTCCTGGTCTCTCTTGCGCTGCTTCTCTCGCTGGCGCTCCAGCTTGCCCAGAGCCTTGCGCTCCTTCTCCGCCGCCGCGTGGATGTCTCTGATCCGCCGCTTCAGAGCGTTGCGGTCCGACGAGTTCACCACGCCCAGGGTCTAGGGTCCACAGCACCGGGGGGGATAGAGAGAGGGAGAGAGAGAGAGAGAGAGAGGGAGGGGGGATAGGGGAAAGAGGGGAGAGAGTGAGAAAGACAGAGAGAGAGAGAGGAGAGAGAGGGGAGAGAGGGGAGAGAGAGAGAGAGAGGGAGGAGGGGGGAGTGAGAGAGAGGGGAGAGAGGGGGGAGAGGGGAGAGAGTGAGAGAGAGAGAGGAGAGAGAGGAGAGAGAGAGAGAGAGAGAGAGGGAGGAGGGGGGAGAGAGAGAGAGGGGAGAGAGGGGGGAGAGGGGAGAGAGTGAGAGAGAGAGAGGAGAGAGAGGAGAGAGAGAGAGAGAGAGAGAGGGAGGAGGGGAGAGAGAGAGAGTGGAGAGAGAGAGAGTGGAGAGAGAGAGGGGAGAGAGGGGGGAGAGGGGAGAGAGAGAGTGGGGGGAGAGAGAGAGAGGGGGGAGAGAGAGAGGGGTGATAGGGGAAAGAGGGGAGAGAGTGAGAGACAGAGAGAGAGAGAAAGAAGGGAGAGAGAGAAAGGGGAGAGAGAGGGGAGAGAGAGAGAGAGACAAAAGAGGGGGGGGAGAGAGAGAGGAGACAGAGGGGAGAGAGGGGAGAGAGAGGAGAGAGAGAGGGGAGAGAGAGAGGGGGGAGAGGGGAAAGAGAGAAAGAAGGGAGAGAGAAAGGGTAGAGAGAGAGGGGAGAGAGAAATGGGAGAGGAGGGGGGTAGAGGATTAGTAAAACAAAAACAGAGGAAAGGACAGTGAATGTGACCACATTGAGAACGACTGGAAAACGAGGCGAAATGGTTTCTGTGGTCAGATCTTTCTGTGTTATGTTTTAGTAGCCTAGCAACTTGACCCTGATGCTGATTCCGATTCTGATTCTTTTTTTTTTCTAACCCTAACCCTTATCCTAACCCTAACCCGTTTAGATCCATCCCAAGTCCGGGCCCGATTCCGTGTCTCACCTTGAGCTTGGTGCTGTCCATCTGCAGCAGCTGCTCGCCGTCGATGTCGTTGGCCGTGAACTCTGGGACATACTGCTCCATGTTGAGGCCCCGGAGCCACTGACACACCTGCTGCGTGCTCCACGACGACACCAGACACAGAGGCTCATCAGCATGCTAGCAGAGAGAGAGAGAGATAGAGGGAAGGAGAGAGAGAGAAGGGGAGAGAAGGAGAGAGGGAAAAAGAGAGATAGAGGGAGAGAGACAGAGAGAGACAGAGAGAGAAAGAGAGAGAGAGAGCATTTATTTTTAATGAAAAATCATTCAGTCTCTCAACATTACTTATACACGCTCATTGGATTTCCCCCCTCAAGAAGCTCAACATTAAATGAAACTCTGTTGTTGCAATTCCATGTTGTATGGGTGCATGTCCAGCAGGGGGCAGCAGTGACTCAACAGTGACTCAGGTCACCAAAGGACAGCATGAGGTGAGGGTGAAATTAGGGATGCACGATACCACTTTTTTACAAACCGATACGAGTACGAGTATTTTTATTTGTGTACTTGCCGATACCGAGTACCGATACCGATACTTCTTAGATTTGGTCTCCATGAAAGTGCAATTAATTTGGAGGCAGATTTTATTTTATCCTCTGCAGATTATGTCAAGCCTATAGTACAAAATTAACAGAAGGCTATCCCAAGCCAAAAATAAACAGAGCTTTCTGGTTTTAACACACAAAAAAAGCCTTCAAACAGACAATATCATCACATTAGACAAAATGCAAATATAACCAGATAAAGGCAATTCAATTTGCTGCATAGTTAACAACACAGTCTGCTTAACAAAAAGTGAACAGAACTATTACTGGATTAGCACAAGAGCACATTTCAGTTACAAAAGGATCAGAAGAATCTCCTGCTCAAGTACACAAACAATCACTTAACCTATGTGGCACAGTCTTTCTCTCTACCTCTCTCTCTCTCTGTGTGCGTGCGCGTTTTTTTCTTTTGCAAGACGTCAGTTAAGATTGGTTGCTTCGGTCTTGCGCCACTAGCATCAGTGAACTCTGTGTACTTAGCACTATGGTGCGTCTTCAGATGTTTAATCAAATTGCTTGTGTTAAACAGAGTACTTTCCTTTCCGCCCCTCGACACCGTAGCAGTGCAGATCTTACACTGTGCCTTACTCCTGTCGTCGTCATTTATCTTAAAATGAGCCCAAATCGCCGTTAAGGCAGCACCACGGAATTGCTAATCGCTAACGAGATGCTAGCAGCTAAATTTCGCGAAACCTGTATACTGAAATACTTTGACACTATGACAAACTTTCCTAACACAGTCAAACATCAAGCAAATGCAACACAAGACGGCAAATAAGCTACTTACTAGTCTGGCAGAGAATGGTAGGACAGGTAGGACAATAAATCACATTTTGTGTCAGCATAGCCCGGCCAGTTTGATGCAGTGAAATACTGATGAGTGGTATCGGTGCTTGGTATCGGCAATTCAACAACGAGTACGAGTACGAGTATTTTAACGAAGTATCGGCACCGATACCGATACTGGTATCGGTATCGGTGCATCCCTAGGTGAAATGATACATTGAATAGAGTCTGGTAATTTGAGATTTACAAAGAACATTGACAATGTCAGTTTTCAACAGTGCTATAGCAACGAAAGCATTTCATTTGATTTGCATTTAATTGATGTTATAGAATTAATGTTAAGGTGCTACTAAACGCATATGTATCGTTGCATGTGTTCATAATAAAAATAATAATAATAATAATTTGTCAGGTTTTATGTGAATTCCTGTGAGTTCCATATATCCACCATAGATGCTGATAAAAATTCATGCCGTGGAAAAAGCAACTACTAAAGGTTAAAATCATCATTCACACCCTTCCGCATTAAGTCATCAAAATCATATCATGATAGCTCATACAAAAAAAGGCCGGATTTTCCAAATGGATCACTTGACATTAATTTCCTTATTGCTACAATTCATACCATTCCCATTGAATAAATTACATTTTCCCATTATGCAATTGTGATGTACAATCACCCCCTGCATAACTACCGTACTACTGCAGACCATAAAACATTTTGACAAATGATGTAGCAGGTCATATTTTTCTCCTAACAGGACTGAAGAAACGTTGCCTGACGGGCCAATTTGAGGCGTTTGTTGAACAGCAAAAACATAGAAAACATAATCCAGTTTCTCATTACTATTTATTACTAAGTTGCATTATAAGCCCAGTCCATACTTACAGATACGTTGCTTTATAAGCCCAAAAACTGTAACTGATAACCTCTTTACCTCGTCTAAGGACTGGGAGAGAGTCTGGTAGGGGCGTGACGTACCTCGTCTGAGGACCGGGGGAGAGTCTGGTAGGAGTGTGACGTACCTCGTCTGAGGACTGGGAGAGAGTCTGGTAGGGGTGTGACGTACCTCGTCTGAGGACTGGGAGAGAGTCTGGTAGGGGTGTGACGTACCTCGTCTGAGGACTGGGAGAGAGTCTGGTAGGGGTGTGACGTACCTCGTCTGAGGGAGAGAGTCTGGTAGGAGTGTGACGTACCTCGTCTGAGGACTGGGAGAGAGTCTGGTAGGGGTGTGACGTACCTCGTCTGAGGGGGAGAGTCTGGTAGGGGCGTGACGTACCTCGTCTGAGAGAGACAGTCTGGTAGGGGTGTGACGTACCTCGTCTGAGGACTGGGAGAGAGTCTGGTAGGGGCGTGACGTACCTCGTCTGAGGACCGGGGGAGAGTCTGGTAGGGGTGTGACGTACCTCGTCTGAGGGAGAGAGTCTGGTAGGAGTGTGACGTACCTCGTCTGAGGACTGGGAGAGAGTCTGGTAGGGGTGTGACATACCTCGTCTGAGGACTGGGAGAGAGTCTGGTAGGGGCGTGACGTACCTCGTCTGAGGGAGACAGTCTGGTAGGGGTGTGACGTACCTCGTCTGAGGACTGGGAGAGAGTCTGGTAGGGGCGTGACGTACCTCGTCTGAGGACTGGGAGAGAGTCTGGTAGGGGCGTGACGTACCTCGTCTGAGTGAGAGAGTCTGGTAGGGGCGTGACGTACCTCGTCTGAGGGAGAGAGTCTGGTAGGGGCGTGACGTACCTCATCTGAGGACTGGGAGAGAGTCTGGTTGGTAGGAGTGTGACGTACCTCGTCTGAGGACTGGGAGAGAGTCTGGTAGGGGCGTGACGTACCTCGTCTGAGGACTGAGGGAGAGAGTCTGGTTGGAGTGTGACGTACCTCGTCTGAGGACTGGGAGAGAGTCTGGTTGGAGTGTGACGTAACTCGTCTGAGGGAGAGAGTCTGGTAGGAGTGTGACGTACCTCGTCTGAGGACTGGGAGAGAGTCTGGTAGGGGTGTGACGTACCTCGTCTGAGGACTGGGAGAGAGTCTGGTAGGGGCGTGACGTACCTCGTCTGAGGGAGACAGTCTGGTAGGGGTGTGACGTACCTCGTCTGAGGACTGGGAGAGAGTCTGGTAGGGGCGTGACGTACCTCGTCTGAGGACTGGGATAGAGTCTGGTAGGGGCGTGACGTACCTCGTCTGAGTGAGAGAGTCTGGTAGGGGCGTGACGTACCTCGTCTGAGGGAGAGAGTCTGGTAGGGGCGTGACGTACCTCATCTGAGGACTGGGAGAGAGTCTGGTTGGTAGGAGTGTGACGTACCTCGTCTGAGGACTGGGAGAGAGTCTGGTAGGGGCGTGACGTACCTCGTCTGAGGACTGAGGGAGAGAGTCTGGTTGGAGTGTGACGTACCTCGTCTGAGGACTGGGAGAGAGTCTGGTTGGAGTGTGACGTAACTCGTCTGAGGGAGAGAGTCTGGTAGGGGTGTGACGTACCTCGTCTGAGGACCGGGAGAGAGTCTGGTAGGGGTGTGACGTACCTCGTCTGAGGACTGGGAGAGAGTCTGGTAGGGGCGTGACGTACCTCGTCTGAGGACTGGGAGAGAGTCTGGTAGGAGTGTGACGTACCTCGTCTGAGGGAGAGAGTCTGGTAGGGGCGTGACGTACCTCGTCTGAGGACTGGGAGAGAGTCTGGTAGGGGTGCGAGGAGCGTGTCTCGGCCACTGAGTCGCTGGAGGCAACGGGGCTTCTTGGGGAGAACTCATCGCTGAGCGCCGACTCCTTCAGGACGGAGGGGTGACAGAAGGAGGACAGAAGAGAGGGATGAAAGAAGAGAGGGATGAAAGAGGAGTAGAGTACGGGGAAGGATCCAGTAATAATGCAGTATGAGCAGTTTCAGTAACATTATGCTTAGATACATACATATTATTTCATGCCATGTTTCATTCATTCAAGTTTCCTAAGAAATTAATGACAAAAGTTATCAGCAGAAAAATCATTAAGATGATCCCATTCTGGACAGGATTGTCTCTGTCACAATATTAAATTGACATTAAACACAAGCATGTGTGTGCATTTGTTTGTTTGAGTGTGTGTGTGTGTGTGTGTTCTTGGACTTAACAAGAACAATAAGCAAATACTGCTCTGTGTTAGCAATCATAGGCAGTCTGCATTTATGGAGAAGGCGCTGCCATCTCTACCCCTGATATGACTGTACTTATCTACTGATTCACTTGGCTGTAAATACTTGCACAGTGTTTGTGTTGTTGTGTGAGACTTAATAGGCTCTTTATTAATATTTGGATGCCGTGGTGTTGTAATCAGTATTAGTCATTCCAAATAAATTAATCAATTGTATTGGTGGGCCAAAAACAATCATTGTGAAAGATCTGGGTAACAGACAAGCAATAACACTTTACCCAGAGTGCAACTGATTCAGTAACTAATGGTTACAGCCTTGCTGTCTAGGGACGATTCCAGAACTGTGCTCCGATTATTAATATCGATTCCACCAGAACCAGCAAAGCAGAAGTGGATTTTACATGTTGAGTGCGCACCCTCAACCCATCCCAGAACCAGCACCCTCAACCCAGCCCAGAACCAGCCCAGAACCAGCACTCTAAACCCAGCCCAGAACCAGCACTCTAAACCCAGCCCAGAACCAGCACTCTAAACCCAGCCCAGAACCAGCACTCTAAACCCAGCCCAGAACCAGCACTCTAAACCCAGCCCAGAACCAGAACCAGCACCCTAAACCCAGCCCAGAACCAGAACCAGCACCCTAAACCCAGCCCAGAACCAGAACCAGCACCCTAAACCCAGCCTAGAACCAGCACTCTAAACCCAGCCCAGAACCAGCACTCTTAACCCAGCCCAGAACCAGCACTCTAAACCCAGCCCAGAACCAGAACCAGCACCCTAAACCCAGCCCAGAACCAGAACCAGCACTCTTAACCCAGCCCAGAACCAGCACTCTAAACCCAGCCCAGAACCAGAACCAGCACCCTAAACCCAGCCTAGAACCAGCACTCTTAACCCAGCCTAGAACCAGCACTCTTAACCCAGCCCAGAACCAGAACCAGAACCAGAACCAGCACGCTAAACCCAGCCCAGAACCAGCACTCTCAACCCAGCCCAGAACCAGCACCCTCAACCCAATCCAGCCCAGAACCAGCACTCTAAACCCAGCCCAGAACCAGCACCCTAAACCCAGGCCAGCCCAGAACCAGCACCCTAAACCCAGCCCAGAACCAGAACCAGCACTCTTAACCCAGTCTAGAACCAGCACCCTCAACCCAGCCCAGAACCAGCACCCTAAACCCAGCCCAGAACCAGAACCAGCACTCTAAAGCCAGCCTAGAACCAGCACTCTTAACCCAGCCCAGAAAAAGGCCCCTGTTGCTATTGGCCATGGCATTTGGATCAGTTTTCCCAATGTCACTCTTAAGTTCCCAATCAGTGACGTACCGCGGCTCTCTAACACAGGTGGCACAGTTTCACACGTCTGCAAAAACGCTCTCAACAGCAGAACTCTTCACAGAGCAGATCACGGGCATCAACACTCAGGAGAGTCAAAACAGTCTCCGCAGCAGAACTCTTCACAGAGCAGATCACAGACATCAACACTCAGCAGAGTCAAAACAGTCTCCGCAGCGGAACTCTTCACAGAGCAGATCACGGACATCAACACTCAGGACAGTCAAGAGGTGCACACATGTGCCAGTGTGATGACACAGACAAACACACACAGTAATGTCCTGAGCTTATTCTGCAGATCCTTTGCTCAAACCACTCTCTAGCTCTTTCTCAAATTCTCACACACATAGAAGTTCTCTCTCCCCCTCTTTATCACACACACACAAACACACACAAACACACAGAAACACACGCACACTCACACACACACACACACACGTATGCACGCACACATACACACACACACACACACACACACACACACACACAGACACACACACACTGTCCTCACACAACCGTCAAGAGCCCAGTGGGAGAAAGAAGTAAGGCCAACATCTCCAACTTACGGAAGAAGGGGAAAGGTTTGGAGGGTGGGGTGTGTGTGTGTGTGTGTGTGTGTGCGTGTGTGTGTGTGTGTGTGTGTGTGTGTGTGTGTGTGTGTGTGTGTGGCCACATCCTCCCCAGACACTAAGCCTATTACTAGGCCATTATCCCCAGCTGAAAGGCCTGGAGAGGACATAATGGATCTCCATCCAGGGCCACTTGGCTGTGTGTGAGTGCAGAGTTGGCTGTTGGCTGTGGAGAGCACGGTTTAGACTGGCTACCATTAGGAGCCCAAACCTGCACTTAGAGGAAGCCGGGCTTCCTGGTCACCCTGCTCATCTGCATCACTGTAAGTAAGAGACATGCTTGGGAGGGAGGGGTATTTGGGGAAAGATTAAGTTGTAACATTCAGCCTAAGTTTAATTCATAACATTAAGCCTAAGATTGAGTCCTAACATTTAGCCTAACATTAAGGCATAGCAATCAGTCATAACATACAATCATGACAGCTATGACAGCTAACGTTCAGTCTAACATTCAGTCAGGACATTCCGACAGCTAAGATTAAGTTGTATTATGCAGTCAGGACATTCCGACAGCTAACATTAAGTTGTATTATGCAGTCAGGACATTTCGACAACTAACATTAAGTCGTATTATGCAGTCATGACATTCCGACAGCTAACATTCTGTCTTATTATGCAGTCGGGACATTCTGATAGCTAACATTCAGTTATTTGAAGTGAGCTATTTTGGGCCCAATCACCTTTAGTTGTTAGCTTGTCTAGCCAGAGCAGTGCGCTACACAACTATGGACAGCAGCAACAGCTACATAATGACTGGAGGGCTCCCGAACGCTGATGTGCTCAACGCCAAAGCTATCCTGGGTGAAACGCTCCAAAGGATTACATTATGCTGTGTATTATAAGTGTCCTAATGACCTATTGATGAGGTTTTTAAAATAACACATAAAAGTGTGTATCTTCACAGTACTGTGAATCGTTTCGGTTTATAGCATCTATTAGATGTCATGTATTGAAGCAGTCTTGCCGAGTCAGGTGATATTTTTAGTGTTCTTGCCATTTATTGAACACTCACAGGCATACGCATCAAACACTGATGCTACACGGCTAACGGGAATGGCTTATGTAAGCAGACATGTCAGGATGCCTCAGGGTGCCCAGACGCTTAAACACTAGGGAAAAGTACACCAGGGCACTTATACAACACACTCTTAAATCAATAACTAAAAATAGACGTATACATTGATACAAGAGGTGAAACACACACACACACACACACACACACACACATTGACACAACAGGGGAAACACCAATACACGCAAACTTAGAACATTTAACAGAAATTACGGTCAATAACATTCTAAACTAAGAACAATGGGACGTCACATGCACGCAGTCAGCATTTACGGAACTGCAAGCATCACTCACACCAATAAAGCACGCCACACTATATTGTGCAGAGATGACATGATCAGGAGCACTGAAGTCATATGAAGGAATGACACTCTGTGTTACATTGTATCCAGTGTGCCAATTCATGGGGCCTATTCTCTGTGTTGCTCGGCAACACTGGTCGCCCAGGGAACTGTTTGTGTGTGAGAGTCTAGGCCAGGTCTGTAGGGTAGCCACAGCAAATGTAAGTCAGTGTTAGCAACAGCTCCATCTCCTGACCTTATAAGCTACATGCTAACAGTAGAGAGAGTGTTAGCAACAGCTCCATCTCCTGAACTTATAAGCTACTTGCTAACAGTAGAGATTAAAGAGGCAGTGAGGATATGCTGTTTGAAGTTAGCATTATAATTAACCAGCAGCGAACAAATTGGCCTTGCTAAACACCAAAAATAGCAAACACAGCTGGCACTGATAAAAGTTAGCTAGCTGGCTGACTGATGTATTACAGCATCACATGCTTAATGAAATCCTGCTGTAAAAGTTATTATTAAATGTTCTATGATACTATAGGTCAGATCGCATCTATCAAGTCTGTGGTCGGTCCTGGCCAGAACCACTCGAGCAACTACCGTTATGCCTGTCTGCACTCACAACATTACTTCTCAAACTTTAAAGCACTACACACTTCTTCACCTCCTTCATAGATGCTAACTAACAACCTTACTAACATCCTAACATAGGATCCTACCACAAGGAAAACGCATATTGGCTCTATTCGGACTTCTATAAATATTAATGTAAATATACATTCTGCAAATTATATAGTCTCTCTTCTCAGTTTCCTCTGTAAATGTATTCATATTTACACACACACAGTGATGGGAAAGGTTCATCATAATACATACTGGGTCTATGGCTGTGTAACTTAAGCAGCTAGCACACTCTGTTCTCATGTTTGATTTGGCTGAAATTATGGGCAGAGGTATATGATTATGACTGTTGATGTTTAATCTGCGTCTGCCAGGCTCAATGAACATTCTGT
>NC_045174.1:21803627-21806127 GCF_900700415.2 Clupea harengus | reverse complement strand
ACTAAATGTAAATGTAAATATATAGAGGTGCTAATGTAGCTATCTTCCAGAGATATGCTAAATTTCATTTCTTCATTCACAGTCAGAATCATATCACCTACCTATATATTGGAAAACTATTTCCCTTACAATTTAATGATGTTTTTGTTTGTTTCCCACATAGCCAATAAGGCTAGTATATTAGCATAGGCCAAAAGGCATTAGCCTTGACAGAGTCACTCTTTTATCACTATCCGGAAATAAGGAATGTTGTCGACAGGCACGCATAAGGAGGCTCGTGCCCTACACTAAACTTGGGCAAGAACTATCAGTTTTGAATCCAATCTGCATAGATGATATCCACCAATCCACATACTTTTGTGGCCATCTGTAATGTGGCTTTTTGTAGAAATGGTGCTGAAAGTGAGCACCCATGGGACGACATGTTGGCAGTCAATTTGATACTTCATGGGCTGAAATAGCTAGCATAGCATTGGCCATTGAAATTAATGAAGTAGCGAGCATAGCACCGGCTATTGAAATTAATGATGTAGCGAGCATAGCACCGGCTATTGAAATTAATGAGAGTGGGACTTCCTTGCTCTCCCCTGGTTTATAACACCTCCGAGGGTGACAAGGGATCATGGGAGTTATAGCCCCTGAGGGAGAGAGTTTATGCCAGTGAGGTGACACCATCTTAAACAAGGGATCATGGGAGTTGTAGTTCCTAAAGGAGAGAGTTTATGCCTGTGCGGTGGCACCACCTTAAACAAGGGATCATGGGAGTTGTAGTTCCTAAGGGATAGAGTTTATGCGTGTGCGGTAGCACCACCTTAAACAAGGTATCATGGGAGTTGTTGTCCCTGAGGGAAAGAGTTGGTGTCTGTGAGGTGACACCACCTTGAACAAGATATCATGGAATTCCCTGAGAGAGAGAGAGAGAGCGAGAGAGAGAGAGAGAGAGAGAGAGAGGGAGAGAGAGAGAGAGAGAGAGAGAGAGAGAGAGAGAGAGAGAGAGAGAGAGAGAGAGCTGTACCTGCGAGTTGGACTTGCGGGGGCTGGAGTTGTGGGAGGCCAGCTTTGGGGAGCAGGAGGGGTTACTGCCTGAGGAGGCGGAGCCTCGGTTGCTCTCGGTGAACCAGGAGAACGGGACGAAGGAGCCCGAACTCCGTGACGGGCTCTCAGAGGGCTCCCTGCGTGACATGACATGACATGAGATAGTATGATCTGCAGTGACCACTCAGAGGGCTCCCTCTATGGGTGGAAATGTGTATCAGCAACCTTTGTGAAAGAAAAGTTGCAGTAGCTTTGGTTGATACATTGCAGACCAGACGAGCAACTACACTATTTTTGGGCTGCATGGTTTTGCCTTGCAAAGAAAATAACTACTTACAACAGACATTATAGCCTTCAAAGATATAATGAAATAGTCTTTAACACTACTGAGTCCGAGCCTGTTTTTCACTCTCTTAGGTAGTCTGCCATGCCTTGATATTTTTGTATATTTCACCTAACTAAAAACATTGAGGCAAAAGTGGCATGTATGATTATATTCTAGAATACCTCAGCAATAATAACATGGGAATGAAAGGAATGTAGTAAAAAAAGATTTAATTTAAATCAAATCTAAACAAACCCTTCCAAAAACATACTTTCAGAGGTGCTCAGACTTTGTACAAAAAATACATTGTAAAGATTTTGGAGCAAGGCTTTTGAACTCTGAACTTTGTAAACATAAGTGTTAGTTTTACAAAGGTGAGTTTAGCATTTAGAAAGTGTGTGTGGTTTCACTACTATATATTTATAATTTTAGAGTGACCTGTACCTTTTCAAAACTAGTGTCCCTACAAATGCATATTGATGAGTTAGGTGTAAACACACCTGGGACACCTCAGACAAGAACAATGGCCTTTACCTAATGGCCCTGGAATGTCTTTGTGGCCCGTACCCCCCACAGGATTTCTTGACACACCATGGCCCAATAGAGATCACTGAATTACCATACCCTTATCATATGAATAGCTGTCATTTGCTAATGGGCGGGTCGTTAGGAGCTGAAACCTCACTCAGAGACTGAAAAGTGCAAGAGACTAGTCCTATTCTCCTTACAAAGTGCTTATTTATATTTTTGTTTCAAACTGTGTAAATTTGAAAAGAAAAGGGTTCAAGGTTTCTGGGGGTGTAATTTCTATGTCTCTCCGACAAAAACTGGCTGAGCTTTAAAAGCAATTCCCCATAAAAACCACCATATCCCTGCACAGGGAGCGTGGACTTCAATGGGTTAAGACTGAAGTTAGTATACTCGTTCATAGTTCGGGCTTTGAACATTGGGTATACTTATTGGGCTACTGTTAGCATACTTGTTATACAGGGATGCAGTTAACATACTCATCACAGCTTCATAGCTTTGAGTATGAGACATAAAGAGCCGTCCTCAAACTGCCAACGATAACTATGTCGACAACTGTCACTCTAACAATATGAGTGTCCACGCTGACCAACGACAGAGAAATATCCTGCA
>NC_045174.1:21781127-21786127 GCF_900700415.2 Clupea harengus | reverse complement strand
TGAAAAATAAGTAATTTAATAAACAAACATTCATTAAAGCCAAAAACCATTGTCCTCTAAATAACCTTACCAACATGCCAAACAAAAGATTACCAGGACTACAAAAATGTAGCAAAATAGGCTTTACTTATCCACAACAAAGTGCACTACGGATGTGCGGTCAGGGGAGGCAGAGCCTCATGAAAAGTAAAAAAAAATTAAACTTATGATAAAATAAATTAATATTTCTCTACTGATCTGTGCTATAAATGTAATATCTGCATGATTCCAATCATTTTGAGCATTTGATATAATCAAATCATTGAATTTGCGCATGTCCTGTTCAAACAGACAGGATACATTGAGAGTGTGAGGCAGCGACGAGCTTGCCTCATCTCAGATTGCGCAATCCCTCACAAACTGGGTTGAGTGCATGCGTAGAACCTATTTAGTCTTGCTGATCTGACGTAAAATAGCTGTAAAAAACACAGAGGGGAGGCAAACACTACCTCTGCCTCAATGAATCCCATCGAGAGCCCAACGGTCGGGTTTATGCCTGTTCTGCCGTTGCTTTTCTTCTACACTTATATTTAACCTTGACCGCGAAAATGGAAGATTTAAGCTTAAACATTTCTCAAAACTGGACTTTCAAACAAAACGTAAAGTGATCAATAATGGGAGACCAATGCCGGAGCTAAAAGGTACGCTTCAAACTAAGCTAAAAGGTATGCTTCTCACCCCTCATTCGCTAACATTACATTGATACAAACAGTGTACAACCGGTTGTGATGGTGAAGCCATTTTCATTTGAATTTGCTGTTGAATGCACGACAACAAAGCACCGCAACAAGCGCCACCTTGTGGATGTAATATGCAAATGTAATATTTTCAGAGTAAACTCCGAGAAATACAATGGAGATAACCCAGAAGTAAAACACATAATTATATAATTAAATATTGCAATACTTTGCGCTACTGTATCGATATAATTGCCTGCGCAAAATATCGCGATACTGAACGGAATCGATTTTTTTCCCCACCACTAGTCGTCATGGGGACATGGGCAGGGTTGCGCTGAGTGCTGCTCCACTGGCGGGTAAATCCCCGTGAGACCGACAGCCTCCACGCTGCACATTGACCACGCTGTGTGTGTGTGTGTGTGTGTGTGTGTGTCTCACCCTGCAAACCTCCCCACATTGACCACGCTGTGTGTGTGTGTGTGTGTGTGTGTGTCTCACCCTTCAAACCTCCCCACATTGACCACGCTGTCTCACCCAGCAAACCTCCCCACATTGACCACGCTGTCTGCACCTATCCAGGAGAAGGGTCGTTTTCTCTCTACAAAAAAAAGACCCAGAAACTCTCTCACACACACACACACACAAATTACACACACACACACATACACACACACACACACACACATTTACACACCCACACACATACACACACACCAGCCATCCGCTCCCAACAGACTCCTCATTTATATCGAGCAAACGAAGCGCAACAATGTATGAGAACCGCCGTCGCCTCGTAGGTCACAGCATACGACCGCGCAGTCTCATCCCGCAAACCCCCACACATTGACCACGCTGTGTGTGTGTGTGTGTGTGTGTGTGTGTGTGTGTCTCATCCCGCAAACCTCCACACATTGAGCACGCTGTGTGTGTGTGTGTGTGTGTGTCTCACCCCGCAAACCTCCCCACATTGACCACGCTGTGTGTGTGTGTGTGTGTGTGTGTGTGTGTGTCTCACCCCGCAAACCTCCCCACATTGACCACACTGTCTCACCCTGCAAACCTCCACACATTGACCACGCTGTGTGTGTGTGTGTGTGTGTGTCTCACCCTTCAAACCTCCCCACATTGACCACGCTGTGTGTGTGTGTGTGTGTGTGTGTGTGTGTCTCACCCTTCAAACCTCCCCACATTGACCACGCTGTCTCACCCAGCAAACCTCCCCACATTGACCACGCTGTCTGCACCTATCCAGGTCACACCAGAGGCTATCAGGGACCATTTGACTGTTGCGCCGCTAGTTGATGCTGGTCACGGTTTGGAGGTCCGACAGACAGGAGCTCCCATTATGCATGGCCAATTAGCAGCGACTCAGGAGGTGGCCGCTCGTTCTTTGACATTTCCTCAATACTTTTCCTGTGATGTTCCCACTTCCTGGGGGCTTACTAGGAGATTGTGGCCCCACTAACACACTCAGTGTGTGTGTGTGTGTGTGTGTGTGTGTGTGTGCGTGTGTGTGTGTGTGCGTGTGTGTGTGTGTGTGTGTGTGTGCGTGTGTGTGTGTGTGTGTGTGTGTGTGTGTGTGCGCGTGTGTGTGTGTGTGTGTGTGTGTGTGTGTGTGTGTGTCTCACAAGACAGAATAAATGAGCTCTAGAGCATTATGCATGTTCTGCCGCCGTGTCCAATGCATAATGACAGTACAGAAATACAATAGGCCACATTCAGGCACTTAATCCTCCTACTTAAAGATTTGCTGACAAATCAATGACACGTTTTCTGAAATACCAACCAAATCTCCCAGAGGCATAAACTGTTTGTGCGTGGGTGTGTGTGTGTGTGTGTGTGAGTGGGGATGAATATTGGAACAGGGTTTGAGGTTTGGACAACTCCAACCTTGAGTTGAGATTTCAGATTAAATAGTGAAATCTGTTTGAGAGATACACAAAGCTTAAAGCACAAAGAGGGGTAAAAGAGAGGGATGACATAAAGAAGTAGTGGAAGGGAAAAAGAGAGGGATGACATGAAGAAGTCACTGAAGGGATGAGGGTCCCCTGATAACGTCCCCCCCCCCCCTCCCCCCCATCCCCCATCCCTGTCCCTCTCAGCTCCAGTCCGTCAGGCAGGGGCAGTGACATTAAATATTGACCCTGTGATGCCCCTCCCCCAACACTCTCCACCCCAGATACCATCCACACCCCGTCTGATGCTGGCCCAGATCTCGCTCTGACACACGCGTCGGCATGACAGCACAGCTTCAGCATCACTCAGCAGTCATTCAGACAAACTGGGTCAGACGCTGACGGGATTGATGCTAACATGGCCATTACCTCTTGAGTGTGTTTCTGCAATACTCCAGTAGCTGAAGTGAGCTGCTTGGTAACCTACCTAGCTAGTTAGCTAACTGTTGACTAGCTTGTTTTTACTTATTCACTTGCAGGCATGTATATGTTAATGAACATGCTAGTCACTAATAGTACATTTTGTGTGTGGGACAATTTGGATACAATCTGGAGATGTTGGCTTGCAGACACTCAATTAGAGCCATCGGTATCCCCTCACTGGATAGTGTCACGCAGAACTACCAACAACACAACACATGTGCTTACTGTATATGTAAGAGAGACAAATCTCAAATCCTACTGTCTCACGGTAGAAAACAAGGACAACAACAAATCTGTTCCATCCCCATATGAGGCAAAGCTGCTCTTCCGTCTGTAGTAATGTAACCCGCTGAGTCACCGCGAGACCCCAAGACCCCAAGACCCCGAGACCCTTTGACCCCGTGACCCTTTGACCCCGAGACCCTTTGACCCCGTGACCCTTTCACCCTGTGACCCTTTGACCACGTGACCCTTTGACCCTGTGACCCTTTGACCCCGAGACCCTTTGACCACGTGACCCTTTGACCACGTTCCTCCATTTGAGCGGCCAAATCTGTGGTATCCCTGTATGGCCGAGCCCTGGAGGATCTGTGGTATCCCTGTATGGCCGAGCCCTGGAGGATCTGTGGTATCCCTGTATGGCCGAGCCCTGGAGGATCTGTGGTATCCCTGTATGGCCGAGCCCTGGAGGATCTGTGGTATCCCTGTATGGCCGAGCCCTGGAGGATCTGTGGTATCCCTGTATGGCCGAGCGGTGGAAGATAACCCATAGCCATTGTGTGTGGTGGCAACAGAGTGGTTGGTATGAGTGTGGATTCTGATGGAAACTGCTGAACCCACAGAACCGGTCAAATTAGCGCAGAAGCATCTTATTTAGAACCTGCTTTTATTGCCAGGGTTTAACACACACACACACACACACACACACACACACACAAACACACACACACACACACCCAAACACACACACACACCTAAACACACACACACACACACACACACACACAAACACACACACATACACACACACACCTAAACACACCAACACACACACACACACCCAAACAAACACACGCACACCTAAACACACACACACACACACACACACACACACACCTAAACACACACACACACACACACACACACACACACACACACACAAACACACACACACACACACAAACACACACACACACACCTAAACACACACACACAAACACACACACAAACACACACACACACACACACACACCTAAACACCAACACACACACACACACCCAAACAAACACACGCACACATCCCCAGAGACAACAGGAGCAGAGGAGACCCATCCCCAGAGACAACGGGAGCAGAGGAGACCCATCCCCAGAGACAACGGGAGCAGGGGAGACCCATCCCCAGAGGAGGGGCGTGGAGGTCTCTGTTAAGTCATATTGACTGCTTGGTCTTCTGTCAGTTCTGTCGGATTCTGTAGACTAGGAGAATCACTCAGATTGTATTTACACTGAATTTCAGAACATTTATTGATTTTCACGCCTGTCTGTGGAGAATGAATTACCACAGAAGTCCTGTCACTCTACACATAACCAGATCCTCAGCTGGACCTACCATGTCAAAACAAACTAGAAAATGCATTTCCTGAAGGAAATACCAGTGCATGAAATGCAAAAGTTAAGAAAGGAAGAAGAAAAGAAAGAAAATTGAAAGAAGGAAAGAAGAAAGGAAAGAAGAGTAAAAGAAGGAAAGAAGAGAGAAAGAAGGAAAGAAGAGTGGAAGACGGAAAGAAGAAAGGAAAGAAGAGTGAAAAGGGAAAGAAGAGTGGAAGGAGGAAAAAAGAAAAGAAAGAGTGGAAGAAGGAAAGAAGAAAGGAAAGAAGAGTGAAAGAAGGAAAGAAGAGTGGAA
>NC_045174.1:21751127-21766127 GCF_900700415.2 Clupea harengus | reverse complement strand
GGGACCATGGCGACACACGGGGGGACTGAGATGCAAGGGAGCAGGAGGCAGGGTGCGGGCATCTCTGTTGGCACTGCCACCTCAAACTGGGGCTAAACCGATCTACGACAAAACCTCTTGTCATCTCTCTTTCTCTCTCTCTCTCTCTCTCTCACACACACACACACACACACACACACACACACACACACAAGAGGTCTTCCAAGCCAGAGAAAAAGCAGATTGTTTACAACAACAGAGAGCTCTGTCAGAGGCTGTAGCCTAAAGGCTCTCGAAAGAGGGGAGAGATGGAAGAAGTCAACCAGGGAGAGAGAGACAGAACGAGAGAGTGGAGATAGAGGGATAGAGAAAGAGAGAGAGAGTGAAGATAGAGGGATAGATGCACAGGAGAGAGAAAGAGAGAGAGAGAGGAGATAGAGGGATAGATGCACAGGAGAGAGAAAGAGAGAGAGAGTGGGTTATAGAGGGGTAGATGCACAGGAGAGAGAAAGAGAGAGAGAGTGGGTTATAGAGGGGTAGATGCACAGGAGAGAGAAAGAGAGAGAGAGAGAGTGGGTTATAGAGGGATAGATGCACAGGAGAGAGAAAGAGAGAGAGAGAGAGTGGGTTATAGAGGGATAGATGCACAGGAGAGAGAAAGAGAGAGAGAGAGAGTGGGTTATAGAGGGATAGATGCACAGGAGAGAGAAAGAGAGAGAGAGAGAGTGGGTTATAGAGGGATAGATGCACAGGAGAGAGAAAGAGAGAGAGAGAGAGTGGGTTATAGAGGGATAGATGCACAGGAGAGAGAAAGAGGCAAGACAGCAACGTGAGCCTAAAACACGCAAGGACAACTCACCTCATAAACACGGCGGTCAGATGATGCAGTGAGCTGGCATCGCCCGTCCCGCTCCACACCGGGTCCTCGCTCAGGAGCTGTACTGCAACCTCAGCCAGCGGGAGGAAGAGGAGGAGGAGGAGGAGGAGGAGATCCTGCAGGACGGCAGTCTGGACGCACGCTTGCTTTGCGTGTGTGTGCGTGTGCGTGTGTGTGTGTGTGTGTGTGTTTGTGTCTGTGCACTGGCTTGGAGCTCGACCAAGGACAACGAGCGAGGAGAGACGAGGTGAGAGGGAGGAGAGAGAGAGACAAGGTGAGAGGAAGGAGAGAGAGGAAGGGGGAGGAGTGTGAAAAAGAGGAGGGATGGAACAAGACAGCAGCAGAGGAAAGAGAAAGAGAGCAAGCATATGAGAGGGAGAGGCAGACAGAGAGAGAAAGGAGAGAGAGAGAGAGAGCGTGAGATAGAGAGAGAGAGGAACAAGACAGCAGCAGAGAAAAGAGAGAGAGGAGAGAGAGAGAGAGGAAGGAGAGAGAGGAGAGAGAGAGCGGGAGAGACAGACAGACAGAAAGAGGAAGGAGAGAGAGAGAGAGGAAGGAGAGAGAGAGGGAGAGATGGGAGAAACACAGGAGAGACACAGGAAGACAAAAAACTGGGGCTAAAACAATGGTAGCAAGGAAACCGCTGGCACACATGCGCACACACACACACATGCACACACACACACACACACACACACACACACACACACACACACAAGCCCTGGTGCAGGCGACGATGGCTGTGTGTGTGTTCACTGGAGGGAGGAGAGGATGGATGCAGAGGGAGAGGGAGAGGTCTGGCTGCACTCAGCTGATTAGACGGCTCACTCTAGGAGACGAGGGACACAGCTCTTACTGTGAGAGGGGGAAGGGAGAGATGGAGAGAGAAGGAGAGAGAGAGAGAGGAGGAGGGGAGGGGAGGGGGTAGAGAGAGAGAGAAGCAGACAGACAGAGAAGGAGAGAGAGAGGAGGGGAGGGGAGGGGGGTAGAGAGAGAGAAGCAGACAGAGAGAGATGGAGAGAGAGAGAGAAGAGGGGAGAGGAGGGGAGGGGGTAGAGAGAGAAGCAGACAGAGAGAGAAGGAGAGAGAGAGAGAGAGAGAGAAGAGGGGAGGTAAGGGGAGAGGGTGGAGAGAGGAAGCAGACAGAGAGAAGGTGGTCGAGAGAGATGCCATGGCTGGAGAGAGAGAGAGAGGGCGGTCGAGAGAGATGCCATGGCTGGAGAGAGAGAGAGAGAGGGCAGTAGAGAGAGAGAGGGCGGTCGAGAGAGAGATGCCATGGCTGGAGAGAGAGAGAGAGGGCGGTCGAGAGAGATGCCATGGCTGGAGAGAGAGAGAGAGGGCAGTAGAGAGAGAGAGGGCGGTCGAGAGAGAGAGGGCGGTAGAGAGAGATGCCATGGCTGGAGAGAGAGAGAGAGGGCGGTCGAGAGAGATGCCATGGCTGGAGAGAGAGAGAGAGGGTGGTCGAGAGAGATGCCATGGCTGGAGAGAGAGAGGGCAGTAGAGAGAGAGATGCCATGGCTGGAGAGAGAGAGAGAGGGCGGTCGAGAGAGATGCCATGGCTGGAGAGAGAGAGAGAGAGAGATGCCATGGCTGGAGAGAGAGAGAGAGGGCAGTCGAGAGAGATGCCCTGGCTGGAGAGAGAGAGAGAGAGAGATGCCATGGCTGGAGAGAGAGAGAGAGGGCGGTCGAGAGAGATGCCCTGGCTGGAGAGAGAGAGAGAGATGCCCTGGCTGGAGAGAGAGAGAGAGAGAGAGAGAGGGGCCCGGGGGAGAGAGAGAGAGACAGAGAACGATTTTTTACATTTATTACAATATGCAAATATATATCTACAATATCTTAAAATATCAAACCATGTTTAAATAACATGGAGGTATGAAAGGCAATATCACAGATTTAGTCATTAAAAGGGTATCTAGGACATTTGTTCAAAGTGCAATTCGCTGCCAATGACAGAACATAAAGCTCTTCTGGCGCACCATATGTTTTCAAAAGACTCAAGATCTTGCATGAGTTTGTCGAAATGAAAATCTATAAAAATCCTATGTTTTCATTCTGTCTGCATTTTAACATATTTAAAACCAAAAATGAAAATCTCCATTGTAAAATCATTGTTAAAAGTATTACATAAACGCTCTTGCAAAAACCAATGAAGCCCTTCCCTTTGTACAAATTCTGAAGAGACTTCTGTAAAAAAAGGTGGCAGCTCAAAGGTGGCCATCCCATGTGGTGTCATGAGGAAAAGGGACTCTTCTAGCCCCAATCTTTCAAACGTTTTTAACGTTTCTAAATTCTGCAGCTTCCAGACTTCCAGGCAACATCTGAAGGCCTAGTCACAAAATGCATTCGGAAAGGCTGAAGACCTACTTTGCAAAAGTATGAGGCCTTGCCCGCCATCGTCCTTTAAGAAGAAAGAAAAACTGATTGTGGGATCCAGTGTAAATTATCCCCCCAAAAAACGGACCTTTAAGGATTGCATTTTACTCAGTAAGTCTGGTGGGGGGGTCCAGACAGGCTAGCCGATGCCGAAAGGATGATGCTACCAGGATATTAATAATCCGTGCACGCCCCCTGTTTATGGATGCAGCCACTTCCATCTTTCATGCCGTCCCTTGAGTTTCTCTTAAAGTCACCACACATTGTACTAAACTGTGGTCTGAAAAACTCACAGGTGTTATCAAACAATTCAGAAAAATGTTGAGATGATGTTTAAAACTGTTGAACCTGCCAAGCTAAGGAAAAGGTATGGTCATAAGCATGGCCCATGTGTACTGTCTCTGTTCTGGAAACTTCTCCACACATCACTGAGGTCATGTCTTGATACACTGAATAAGCTTTTTACAGGAAAGCACATGAGGCTCGGTGTGATTCCTATCTAAATTTAGCTCAGTACCTTTAAAATCCCCTCACACAAATAAATATTCCTGACTGTTGCAGCCAACTAGAGTAGTGGACAGTGTGTCTAAAAACGACATGACTTTCTGTTTTTTTTTTGTTGCATATACACAGATGAAAACCAACACATGATTTTCAACACAAGCTCTAACTCTCCCAAGTCTGCCTTTTAATATCTCCACAATCTCATATGGTCCTGGAGTAAAACTCTTATGAAATAAAATTGCAACACCCCCACTAACAGAAGTATTATGTCTTAAAAGACAGAGCCCATCCCACTCAACAGCCTGGTCAACAGTGTTCCCTGTGTCACTGTGTGTCTGTGTGGCAAGAGAACACGTCAATACGTTTCTGTTTTGACCAGTCAAAAAGCTGCGCCCTTTTAAAACGGTCTCTCTCATTATCTGCCCAGAGATACCCTCTGTTTTTGTCTGAATCTTCTGAGCTTTAGGTTTTATTCTTACCTTCAGTTTTTGTCAGGATCTTCTGAGCTTTTGGATTTATTTTGGATTTATTTTGGATTTTTTAATAATTAGAAGTACACAGTTTTTGACCCAACCTCCGCACTACATTGCTCAGTGATCTAAGCACTGTGTTAACAATCCAGGGGCCTGAGTTCAATCCCACACTCCGGCCTGACGTCATATTTAAAGAGGCAATGAGAAACTCACCCATAGGCGTAAACAAAGAGAAAGGGATGCATAGCCCCACCACTACTATCATTATTGGCACCTGGAAGAACACATAGCTTTGGGAGAACCTTATTTAGACGGTAGCCCTCTTGATCAGTGAATCCTCCTTCTGCCGTGAACAATCTTGTTTTCATAACAACTCATCAATCCGAAGGGAGAGAGAATGTATGTGTATGAGAGAGGGAGAGAGGGAGAGAGGGAACAGAGAGGGAGAGAGGGAGAGATAATGTATGTGTATGAGAGAGGGAGAGAGGGAACAGAGAGAGAGAGAATGTATGTGTATGAGAGAGGGAGAGAGGGAACAGAGGGAGAGATAATGTATGTGTATGAGAGAGGGAGAGAGGGAGAGAGAATGTATGTGTATGAGAGAGGGAGAGAGGGAACAGAGAGAGAGAGAATTTATGTGTATGAGAGAGGGAGAGAGGGAGAGAGGGAGAGAGAATGCATGTGTATGAGAGAGGGAGAGAGGGAGAGAGAATGTATGTGTATGAGAGAGGGAGAGAGGGAACAGAGAGAGAGAGAATTTATGTGTATGAAAGAGGGAGAGAGGGAGAGAGGGAGAGAGAATGCATGTGTATGAGAGAGGGAGAGAGGGAGAGAGAATGTATGTGTATGAGAGAGGGAGAGAGGGAACAGAGAGAGAGAGAATTTATGTGTATGAAAGAGAGAGAGAGAATGCATGTGTATGAGAGAGGGAGAGATGGAGAGAGGGAGAGAGAATGTATGTGTATGAGAGAGGGAGAGAGGGAACAGAGGGAGAGATAATGTATGTGTATGAGAGAGGGAGAGAGGGAGAGAGAATGTATGTGTATGAGAGAGGGAGAGAGGGAGAGAGAATGTATGTGTATGAGAGAGGGAGAGAGGGAACAGAGAGAGAGAGAATTTATGTGTATGAAAGAGAGAGAGAGAGGGAGAGAGAATGCATGTGTATGAGAGAGGGAGAGAGGGAACAGAGAGAATGTATGTGTATGAAAGAGGGAGAGAGGGAGAGAAAATGTATGTGTATGAAACAAGGAGAGAGGGAGAGAGAATGTATGTGTATGAGAGAGGGAGAGAGGGAGAGAGAATGTACGTGTATGAGAGAGGGAGAGAGGGAGAGAGAATGTATGTGTATGAGAGAGGGAGAGAGAATGTATGTGTATGAGAGAGGGAGAGAGGGAGAGAGGGAGAGAGAGAGGGAGAGAGAATGTATGTGTACGAAAGAGGGAGAGAGGGAGAGAGAGAGAGGGAGAGAGGGAGAGAGAATGTATGTGTATGAAAGAGGGAGAGAGGGAGAGGGAGAGAGAGAGAGGGAGAGAGGGAGAGAGAATGTATGTGTACGAAAGAGGGAGAGAGGGAGAGAGAGAGGGAGAGAGAATGTATGTGTATGAGAGAGGGAGAGAGGGAGAGAGGGAGAGAGAGAGGGAGAGAGAATGTATGTGTACGAAAGAGGGAGAGAGGGAGAGAGGGAGGGAGAGAGAATGTATGTGTATGTTTAACCTAAGCATTCATGGACAGTCAGAACGTCTGACTTTTCTTCTCAGTACAGGGTGTGGTTCTTTATTTCTTATTCTGTGTTCACTGTGTTTATACTGACGATGTTTGGCGGGATTCGAGTCAAGAGAATCTTTTTTCACCCAGATCAGTCATTGCATATCCACTGGCGCCATCTGGTGGCTTTATCTGGTCCTAACAACACTACCTCGGATAATGACTATGGGCATTAGGTTTCACGGTAGCAGAAAGCCTCTCAATAGCTTCCGAGCTCAATGCAAGGTGAACACATCCCTGCTACCAGTCTTACAATATCCAAGACAGACAGAATATGGATTGAATGGATCACTGAGACGGTGATATTTCATTTTTGAATTTATGGAGCTTTATGTGCAAACAGCTCAGAGTGATTGTGATCCTTTAAAGCTCAGTGTGTAGGACAAGATGCTGACAATACCAAGATCATAGTTTTGATACGGATGTATTGTTGTTTTGTATTTTTGTGAGACTTTCTCCAATTTCCAGTCAAAGTAAAGACTGGAATCTGCATTGTCGATGTGCTTTAGATGTAACCAATGAGCCAAGTGGAGATTGTGTAATGGCGCATTTTTGAAATCCCAATATAAACGTGTAAACTATGTAAAGCTGCCTAGGTGGGTGTTAGGACCCACAGCTCCCCCTTCAGGCTGTGCAGTGGTCCTGCATGGACTGGGGAGAGAACTGGCTAATTACCCACACCTGGGAAAGGTGGGACCTATATAAGACCTGCTGTTCTCTCCTCTCCGGAGATTGATCTAGCCCTCGGATCTCTCTGACACACACACACACACACACACACACACACACACACACACACACACACACACACACACACACACACACACGATGCCTCTCCTGCACACTTCTCGTTCAGCTCTTTCAGAACCTCCTGAATGGCTTTAGAAATCTTTTCATCTTCTGCGCTAAGCTCTTGAGCTTCCTGTATGCCCTTACTGGAGACTCCTGATTCTGCCAATGAAGAACTTTAGCAGCACCTGCTCCTGCTCCGACAAGTAGAGGGATGACCAGGCCTGCAGTGGTGAGGCCTGTGGGGAGGGGTGCAGGGGTGCAGTGGAGACTGTGTGGAGGGGTGCAGTGGGGAGGGGTGCAGTGGGGAGGGGTGCAGGGATGACCAGGGAAGACTGTGTGGAGGGGTGCAGTGGTGGAGGGGTGCAGGGGTGCAGTGTGGAGGGGTGCAGTGGGGAGGGGTGGAGGGGTGAGGGGTGCAGTGGGGAGGGGTGCAGTGGGGAGGGGTGCAGTGGGGAGGGGTGCAGTGGGAGGGGTGGAGGGGTGAGGGGTGCAGTGGGGAGGGGTGCAGTGGGGAGGGGTGGAGGGGTGAGGGGTGCAGTGGGGAGGGGTGGAGGGGGGAGGGGTGGAGGGGTGAGGGGTGCAGTGGGGAGGGGTGGAGGGGTGCAGTGGGGAGGGGTGCAGTGGGGACTGTGGGGAGGGGTGCCAGTGGTGAGGGGTGCAGTGGAGAGGGGTGCAGTGGAGAGGGGTGCAGTGGAGAGGGGTGGAGGGGTGCAGTGGGGAGGGGTGGAGGGGTGCAGTGGAGAGGGGTGGAGGGGTGCAGTGGTGAGGGGTGAGGGGTGCAGTGGGGACTGTGGGGAGGGGTGCAGTGGGGAGGGGTGCAGTGGAGAGGGGTGGAGGGGTGCAGTGGTGAGGGGTGCAGTGGAGAGGGGTGGAGGGGTGCAGTGGTGAGGGGTGAGGGGTGAGGGGTGACTGTGGGGAGGGGTGCAGTGGGGACTGTGTGGAGGGTGCAGTGGAGAGGGGTGGAGGGGTGCAGAGGGGAGGGGTGCAGTGTGGAGGGGTGCAGTGGTGAGGGGTGAGGGGTGCAGTGGGGAGGGGTGCAGTGGGGACTGTGGGGAGGGGTGCAGTGGTGAGGGGTGCAGTGGAGAGGGGTGCAGTGGAGAGGGGTGCAGTGGAGAGGGGTGGAGGGGTGCAGTGGGGAGGGGTGCAGTGTGGAGGGGTGCAGTGGTGACTGTGGGGAGGGGTGCAGTGGTGAGGGGTGCAGTGGGGACTGTGGGGAGGGGTGCAGTGGTGAGGGGTGCAGTGGAGAGGGGTGCAGTGGAGAGGGGTGCAGTGGAGAGGGGTGGAGGGGTGAGGGGTGCAGTGGGGACTGTGGGGAGGGGTGCAGTGTGGAGGGGTGCAGTGGGGAGGGGTGCAGTGGAGAGGGTGCAGTGGAGAGGGGTGGAGGGTGCAGTGGGGAGGGGGTGCAGTGGTGAGGGGTGCAGTGGAGAGGGGTGCAGTGGTGAGGGGTGCAGTGGAGAGGGGTGCAGTGGAGAGGGGTGCAGTGGAGAGGGGTGGAGGGGTGCAGTGGGGAGGGGTGCAGTGTGGAGGGGTGCAGTGGGGAGGGGTGCAGTGGGGAGGGGTGCAGTGGGGAGGGGTGCAGTGGTGACTGTGGGGAGGGGTGCAGTGGGGACTGTGGGGAGGGGTGCAGTGGGGAGGGGTGCAGTGGGGAGGGGTGGAGGGGTGCAGTGGTGACTGTGGGGAGGGGTGCAGTGGGGAGGGGTGCAGTGGGGAGGGGTGCAGTGGTGACTGTGGGGAGGGGTGCAGTGGGGAGGGGTGCAGTGGAGAGGGGTGGAGGGGTGCAGTGGGGAGGGGTGCAGTGTGGAGGGGTGCAGTGGTGACTGTGGGGAGGGGTGCAGTGGTGAGGGGTGCAGGGGTGCAGTGGGGAGGGGTGCAGTGGGGAGGGGTGCAGTGTGGAGGGGTGCAGTGGTGACTGTGGGGAGGGGTGCAGTGGGGGACTGTGGGGAGGGGTGCAGTGGGGAGGGGTGCAGTGGGGAGGGGTGGAGGGGTGCAGTGGTGACTGTGGGGAGGGGTTGCAGTGGGGAGGGGTGCAGTGGGGAGGGGTGCAGTGGTGACTGTGGGGAGGGGTGCAGTGGGGAGGGGTGCAGTGGGGAGGGGTGGAGGGGTGCAGTGGTGACTGTGTGGAGGGGTGCAGTGGTGAGGGTGCAGTGGAGAGGGGTGCAGTGGAGAGGGGTGCAGTGGAGAGGGGTGGAGGGGTGCAGTGGGGAGGGGTGCAGGGGAGGGGTGCAGTGTGGAGGGGTGCAGTGGTGACTGTGGGGAGGGGTGCAGTGGTGAGGGGTGCAGTGGAGAGGGGTGCAGTGGAGAGGGGTGCAGTGGAGAGGGGTGCAGTGGTGAGGGTGCAGTGGAGAGGGGTGCAGTGGAGAGGGGTGCAGTGGAGAGGGGTGGAGGGGTGCAGTGGGGAGGGGTGCAGTGGGGAGGGGTGCAGTGTGGAGGGGTGCAGTGGTGACTGTGGGGAGGGGTGCAGTGGTGAGGGGTGCAGGGGGTGCAGTGGGGAGGGGTGCAGTGGGGAGGGGTTGCAGTGGGGAGGGGGCAGTGGTGACTGTGGGGAGGGGTGCAGTGGGGACTGTGGGGAGGGGGTGCAGTGGGGAGGGTGCAGTGGGGAGGGGTGGAGGGGTGCAGTGGTGACTGTGGGGAGGGGTGCAGTGGGGAGGGTGCAGTGGGGAGGGGTGCAGTGGTGACTGTGGGGAGGGGTGCAGTGGGGAGGGGTGCAGTGGGGAGGGGTGGAGGGGTGAGGGGTGCAGTGGGGAGGGGTGGAGGGGTGGAGGGTGGAGGGGTGCAGTGGTGAGGGGTGGAGGGGTGCAAGTGGTGAGGGGTGGAGGGGTGCAGTGGTGAGGGGTGCAGTGGTGAGGGGTGGAGGGGTGCAGTGGTGAGGGGTGGAGGGGTGGAGGGGTGGAGGGGTGCAGTGGGGACTGTGGGGAGGGTGCAGTGGTGACTGTGGGGAGGGGTGAGGGGTGCAGTGGCGAGGGGTGCAGTGGAGACTGTGGGGAGGGGTGAGGGGTTCAGTGGGGACTGTGTGGAGGGGTGCAGTTGGGGACTATGGGGAGGGGTGCAGTGGGGAGGGGTGCAGTGGTGACTGTGGGGAGGGGTGCAGTGGGGACTGTGGGGAGGGGTGCAGTGGGGGAGGGGTGCAGTGGGGAGGGGTGGAGGGGTGCAGTGGTGACTGTGGGGAGGGGTGCAGTGGTGAGGGGTGCAGTGGGGAGGGGTGCAGTGGGGAGGGGTGCAGTGGGGACTGTGTGGAGGGGTGAGGGGTTCAGTGGGGACTGTGTGGAGGGGTGCAGTGGTGACTGTGGGGAGGGGTGCAGTGGGGAGGGGTGCAGTGGGGACTATGGGGAGGGGTGCAGTGGTGACTGTGGGGAGGGGTGCAGTGGAGACTGTGGGGAGGGCTGCAGTGAAGACTGTGGCGAGGGGTGCAGTGACTTGGCTATTGTTTGTCTTTGCAACATGCTTTTGATGTAGTTAACTTCCTAGTTTTAGACCGAAGCTCCTTATTGCTCCTTTTATGAGCATGTCACAAAAAGGTCATTTTTACATTTTAGTTACACACAAGAAAATATGTTAAATTCCAAATTCCATATCACTAAAAGGTAAACATAAAATATATGTTTTGAAGAGAGGGGTCTTTTAAAAAGTCCTGTAAAATATCAAAGGGCTTTCTCCAGAATGGATAGAGGTGGGTAGATCCTTCCACCACTTAGGTGACATAAGCAACCAACTGATCTAACAGCCCTCTTACTCTTGGATGCTGGCGAAGGTTGGCGTTTGTCCTTCACATGTCCAACCACATTGCATAAAAATGCCAGATTTCTGCCTGTAGTGGGTGTTATAACGAGCACGTTTTCGTTCACATATTCCCATTGTGCTTGCTTGCACTAAGGGGGTCCAGGCTCTGGGCTCTGTAAAGCGCCTTGAGACAATTGTATTGTTATGGCGCTATATAAATAAAAATGGAATTGAATTGAATTGAATATTCACTCATACTTAGGAACTGTGTGGGTTAGATTGGGAGGAGGAGGGGACACGGACCTCTCGCTCATTAAATGGTTGTTTTGAAAGAGCTAACGATGAAACCATATGTGTTATATTAGACACACTTCACTGTCTAAACAGTCTAGCTTTGCTTGTGACACGTACCTCTTGGGGGAAAGTGAACATGGATCAAATATACTCACAGAGGCGACACCATTTTCCCCTGGAAATGCATCTCTAGTGTCTGGTATGCTTTGCAGACATTTTAAATACCCAGGCTTAAACACTGCTTTTTAATAAATGTGTAAATAAAGTGTATTTCACTAAAGGCGTATTGAGATGTCCATTTCACATCTCACTTGTATATTTGGTTCTAGATAATTATTTTATGAAGACACACATAGTCTTTCCAGTCACTGTCTAAATTGCACTGCACTTCTTGTTCTGTGTTTTCTATGACAAGTGTTCATGAGGGAATATAGACTGATGACTTGACCCTTTGAGGAAAAGTAATTAATGTGTGCCAAGATTTGTGTCCTTCTTACTGGTCTTACAAGAGATGAAACGTCTGGCGATATCTAGTGGTAATTTCTGTTGTTACAGGACTGCGTTGGAGGAAAGATTACAAGTTAAGTTAACCTTAATCTTCTGTAAGGTCTCTGATATGGAAAATAGCCTGTAGCAGTTTAGACCTATTCCATAATCTTTCCATACATTTTAAATTCTCTGCCTCAAACACTGCTCCATGAGCTCATGAATAGAGTTTATTTTTCGACGGGCAGACTGAGATTTTTAGATGGTTCCATAGTTCTCAAGGGACACACCCATGCTGTGAAAGCGTATGAGCTTATTTCAAGAGTGAAGCAACCGGAAGGAACTACAGTGTAACGACAGGCAGCGGTTACGGTATAGTACTCAGTATAGAGTTAGTTATTCCGTTGGCCTGGATTAGGCTACTAACTGAATTACAACTAATGCCAAGAGAATGAAATGGTGATTATCAATTCTAAACTGTTTGCTGAATGCGCTCTCCAAGTAAAAAGACCTTCCCCAAACCAATATCTGCCCTACAAGACATGTTTTCCAAAATCTGTTGAACAACCAACCCTGATATGCACAAGGGCCTCATCAGCAAGGCTGTCTGCTTCTGCTATCTGTTTCCATCTGTCCGACTCCGCGATGAGGACACGCAGACACATCACATGTTCCTAACATCAAATATTAATTATCTGTGTCTGGATCCTTCTCTCTGATCTCGGTGTGTTCAAATTATTCTGCAAATTTGTATTTATTCTGCAAATAAATGTGTCTCTTTAGCCACTGTGTACTAAACTGTAATCTCTTTAGATTTCTTATACATTCTAAACATAAAATGTTCTCAACTGAAATGACTCATCCTTTGTCCATATGTAATCGTCTTTGTCTCTCTGATTTAAAAACCCTAACTGGGCAAAACGATATCTAAAAACAACAACAATATGTCATACGGTTTATTTACTTATATTTCAGCTGTGAAGGCTTTGGTAATTATGTGCTTACTGCGTTGTAGGTACACAGCTACAGCTTGCTGGGAGACCGCTGAGGCGTGTGAATGAATACTGGTAATAACACATTTCCCAGGATGCCGTGGAGTTTGAACAGGTGGCATACGTGGTCTTGGGAGCTGTGGCTCGACACTCAAAAGACTCGGAAGGCTTATGGAGTTTTTTTTTGTCTAAAACTATCAAGCCAACTACCTATCAACCAAAGGACTGTTCTTCCAAACACCGTCAACAGCACAGCTGGACGTGATAATTCTGGCGTCAATTCTGGCGTCAATTTTTTTTGTTACTTTTGCTGTTTTTACTCTTCAGTTACGGTTTCTTATCTCCCAGCTTGCCTTAATCATTGAAATCATGTAATACAACAATTTGGCCACCAGATGTCGGTGTTGTGTAAGGTATTCGGTTTAGTCAGAATTGAGTGTACAGTCGATATGATATCATAACCAAGAGCAACTCTCGGTTCAGTCTGGACCAGATCTGCATTATAGAATACCAGACAGCATTACACAATTACATGTTTCTGCTTAAATGTTAATACAATGTCTTTGCTTTCATATTGGAAAACGGCTAATTTACATCTATGTAATATGTAATGTAAAGGACAAATTGGCATATGCTACTATAATTGTAATTAGTCAGAGAGAGCTGGTCAATCATTCCCTTATGTTCTCAAAGTGCCTCAATTAATGCTAGCAAACACACGTTTGCTCTCTCTCTCTCTCTCCCTCTCTCTCTCTCCTCTCTCTCTGTCTCTCTCTCTCTCTCTCTCTCTCTCACACACATACGCACACGCAGATGCACACAGACACACAGTTTACTAAAATCAGTTGCACTAATAATGTGGACACATGGTTAATATTCAATTCAGTTCAATTCAATTGTATTTATATAAAACAATACAATTGTCTCAAGGCGCTTAACAGAGCCAAGGGACATATTCTAAATCCATAATAAAATAATAAAACATACCTCCTAAATCCATAATAAAATAATAGAACATACCTCCTAAATCTCGTTTCCAGACATCACAGGGGAGGCACGACCTGTTGATCTAGTACATCACACAGGGGTTTCAGGGCATTGTGTGAATATGACAGATAAGCAATGTTACAAAAAACATTAGGACTACATCTAACTCTCCTACGCGGTTCACTGTTTTCCCCTCAGCCCCTCGAAACAATATCAGGCAAACGGCTTCTTCTGATAAAAACTAAAGCCTGTCAAGAACATTGGCCACATTTGGAGGAGGCTAAACCTCCATAAGAGAGGAACCCCACAACCACCCTGCTTCCACCCCTTAATAACCCACAGTAACCCCATAGTAACACCATAATAACCCCACAGTAACACCTTATCTGCACCCTAATCAACCACCTCTGCTTCCACCCCATAATAACCCCATAGTAACCCCATAGTAACCCCACAGTAACACCTTATCTGCCCCCCATTCAACCCCCTGCTTCCACCCCATAATAACCCACAGTAACCCCACAGTAACCCCATAGTAACCCCATAGTAACCCCACAGTAACCCCTTATCTGCCCCCTAATCAACCACCCCTGCTTCCACCCCATAATAACCCCATAGTAACCCCATAGTAACCCCACAGTAACACCTTATCTGCCCCCTAATCAACCACCCCTGCTTCCACCCCATAATAACCCCATAGTAACCCCACAGTAACCCATAGTAACCCATAGTAACCCCACAGTAACCCCTTATCTGCCCCCTAATCAACCACCCCTGCTTCCACCCCATAATAACCCCATAGTAACCCCACAGTAACCCCATAGTAACCCCATAGTAACCCCACAGTAACCCCTTATCTGCCCCCTAATCAACCACCCCTGCTTCCACCCCATAATAACCCTATAGTAACCCCTTATCTTCCCCCTATTTGGAAACATCCATACTCACCACAGCCCACCACCCACAACTCATGCCTTTCACCAGAGCTGTACCCATACTTAGTGATGAAATGGACATAGTTAGCTCTCAGAACCAGCCATTGTACCCATACTTAGTGATGAAATGGACATAGTTGGCTTTCAGAACCAGCCATTGTACCCATACTTAGTGATGAAATGGACATAGTTGGCTTTCAGAACCAGTCATTGGGAAGAAGCACTTGGCTACTTGCTCTGGCACGGACTGGTAGCCACTTTCACACATTAGACTTAGTTTTAGAGCCGTCAAACATGCAGGCTCACAGATGGGGCCTAAGGCTAGTACTCTTCTGTAGGAGAGACTGCCGTAACCCCCACGTGAGCGAACGACTTGCCTTTGCTTTTTTAGACATTTCAGTACATTTATGGTGAACAAAGCTCAATCAGTCACATCAGACCGCATGGGGAGAAAACTGTGCTGTGCTAATTAGCATGAGATCATTAGCATTAGCTTTAGCATCATTAGCACTCGGCTGTGTAATCCTCCCTTTTCTACACGTATAGATACTGATGGGGGAACGTGATGCTAACAACATCAGCACCCTGGGTTTGAACCCCAGAGAGCACACACAGGCAGCTGCTGCTGCTGATGGAAAGGTATATCTGTACTGTACGTCGCTTTGGACGAAAGCATCTGCTGGAAATGTTCAGTTGTCAGATGGCGTCTTGGTTTGCGGCTGGCTGAAGGGATTTATGTGCCTGTGTGCACCTTGAGCACGTCCTGCCTCTCGCTCTCTCTGTGCCAAATTCAAAGTTGCTTTATTATCATAACTGTTTAGATAAAG
>NC_045174.1:21733627-21746127 GCF_900700415.2 Clupea harengus | reverse complement strand
GAAATACAGAAATAGAAATACAGAAATAGAAATACATTTATGCTTATGAATGTCTTCAAAAGCAAAAAAAAACCTCCTCTGTCCTTGTGTGGGGATGTAACTGCCTTCTGCATTTGAACCATCATTTGTCCACTAACTATAATTTTCTCAGAACACATGATTAGAATAGTGTATACACCGTACTGATCATTAAAGTTCTATATTATATATGTATATAATATATATCAATTATATTCGTCTTTATATATATATACATATTTACATATAATGTCGGGCTAACCCGTATCTGAATAGTTACAATTAATGAAATATATAAGATGCCGTGGGGAATTAACGTGGGGCATTCAAGCATGTGCGAATCTATTGAACAGAAGACTCCAGCACAGAGGTTTTTAAACGCCAGGGGGGCACGTTGGCGTTCCCTACTTTAACGATCTCTCAACCACATTTGGACATCATTGTGGTAATTAATATTTTAGCCAACACATGTGCATTGCATGCCTCCAGACTGGAGCAGCTTAATTATTAAAACGGCTTTGTGCGGACATCTGTCTTTCCAGGGTCGCCATGCTGACGAGGTTGTTCAGCGAGCAGGCTCTGCTGCCCGACGTCCAGAAGTTCCCGGGTTGGGTGGAGGACAGCGCGAGCGACGATTCCAAAACCAAGGACGACGAGCACGAGCACTGTCCTCTGAGGGACGAGGACTTGGACGAGGACATGAAGGGCGGCAGCAGCCTCGCGCCCTCTGAGATGACCGCGGATGATGGTGAGGAGGACGAGGTCGACGAGGATGATTGCGGAGATGACGTCGACGGAGACAGACCCAAGAGGCGCGGGCCCAAAAAGAGGAAGATGACTCCCGAGCGGATAGAACGTGGCAAGGTGCGCCGCCACAAAGCGAATACGCGTGAACGCACGCGCATGCACGACCTGAACTCTGCTTTGGATAACCTGCGTAAGGTGGTGCCCTGTTACTCCAAAACACAAAAACTGTCAAAGATAGAGACTCTGAAGCTCGCTAGAAACTATATATGGGCTCTCGGGGAGATTCTGCGCAATGGGAAGAAACCAGACGTGGTTAACTACGTACAGACGCTGTGTAAAGGCCTTTCTCAGCCCACGACAAATCTGGTGGCGGGGTGCTTGCAGCTCAACTCGCGAAACTTCCTGACGGAGCAGTGCCAGGAGGGCGCGCGCTACCACATGCCCAATCCCGCCTTTTCTTTACACGGGTTCCCATATCAGTGCCCCCGGATGTCCAGTCCCCAGTGCCAGACCAGCTCCGGTGGCCACGGGATGAGGAATCCTTCCTACTGCTCCTCCTACGAGGCAGTTTATGCGGGGGGAGCATCTCCAGATTACAACAGCCCCGACTACGAGGGGGGCCCTCACAGTCCTCCGGTGTGTGTCAACGGCAACTTTTCACAAAGACAACAAGAGCCCGTCTCGCCAAACGCTGAAAGGGGCTACCACTATTCTATGCATTATTCCGGCCTGTCGGGGCCGCGCCCTCCCGCCGCACATAGTCTGCCGTACGGCACGGGGGCGCGCGGCGGCGGCGGGTCCCATTCTGAAAATGTCCCGCCGTTCCATGATGTCCACGGGGGCCACGAGCGAGCACCTGCGTACGAGGAACTAAACGCATTTTTCCACACCTAGAGCACTGGACCTTCATCCCTCTCTTTCCCTCCAAACCATGGAAATGTACTACAAGTGTTTAACGGCTGTTTATGCTGCCTATAGGCCCAAGACAATCCAACAGTTTGTAGGGGACACAAACTCCTCCTCTAAATTCTAAATTGTGGGTTGTTTGCTTTCACTGGTCCTATGTATTTAAGCTCTAGGCCTCCTGCCATGGGACGAACAATTGAAGTAAAATATCAGTGGTTCTAACGAGGAAGAGTGCAATGATTATAATAATGCAAATGTTTTACGTGTAAAAAAAAAAAGAAAAAGTGTCACATGTAATAAACCCTTAATATAAAATAAATATAAAAATCCAACTTTAACTTTCTTTGCGCAAGTTGAATGATTGTTCGAATGTGGGTGGGAGTTTCAGGCTGACTGTTGCATTCATTAAGAGATTGAACGACTCGCAAGGAGGAATTGAAGTTATTCAATATGCACGGAGGAATTGAAGTTATTCAATATACACGGAGGAATTGAAGTTATTCAATATACACGGAGGAATTGAAGTTATTCAATATACACATTGACTTAGCTTTTAGAAAAAATGACAAGCCACCGGGTTCTGGCAGTGCATTCTTAGATATGATTAGCCATAAAAGTGAGTCTTTAAAGCAGTCTTAATTCAGTTGTGTGGGGATGTAACCGCTGCCTTTGGCATTTGAAGGACCACCATTAACCAACATCAAATCTAGACGTTATGGCCTACCAACTATAAGATATCTCATTTTGTCTTCTCATTCTCTTTATAATGTTTATTTATTATTGTTTAATTTTCGCCATATAATGTTTTGTTTAATGTAAAATGGGCGTGTTGGCTGTATGTGCCACTGAGTAGATATGTATATATTTTTTAAACCGCAACAGATTTTTCCCTAGTTAATGTCATTTTAATATACACCATAATTTGGGGGCGAAAATAACTATTTGAAAAGGTTTCTAAGCATTAGGCTAACTGATCACTAATTGGCAAAATGCCTCACAATAACATAAATAAATGAATAAACCTACGAAATGAAGTTCAGAAAAAAATTATCAACTTTCAATTGAACATTATGAACTTTTACTTTCACTGTTACAACTGATGGACTGATATATAACATAATTGAAACGATTACAAAATGATAGGCCTAAAATCTTCTTGCCATATTTGAACAGCAGCTGCGGTATTTGGGGTTTTCCGGTTACCTTTAAAATGTCTGTTGTCACACTATGACCGCTAAACCCCGAAAATTCTTCTTGAAATGGAGTTCACAAATGTTGTACCATACCGCCAGACTTCTTTCGGTGAAAATGGCCTGTGATTTTGCAAATAAAAAAACCCTTGCATGTTTCCTTTCAAATAACTTTCAAATAATTGTTTGCGAGAATAAGTTAATATTCGGCGGTTGGTAGGCCGAACTGAGATACAGTACTACTGAGCTGATTTTCAGGCCTAAACTTTAGAAGTGCTTTTATCTTGCTTTTGCACTAGAAAATAGGCTTTTGCCAAACGAATTGATATTCACGTCTTAAGTCATAAATAATATGAAGCAAATTAGGTTATTAGAAAGATAAACAATTATAATAATATTCTTTTAAATTACAGTAACAACAGTACGAATGTTAATCCCAACTGTTCAAATCAGCAAACAATAATATCAAAGTTAATTTTGGAGTAGCTTAATTTAAACGAATTTAAACTTTCTGGCGTTCCTTAACACATTACGGTATTTACCATATGACAATATCGAGTGTTTTTTTTTTTTTTTTGTTTTTTTAACTGCGTGAAATTGATGATTCGATTATTTATTACCTAGTCGTGGCTGTGGATGGAAACATTTGGACGAAAAATTCACACACACGAACACACATATGAGCAGAAGCTATAAATGCGCTCTGGGCTGACACCCTCGATTCCCGGTGAGTTTTTGCATGGCGTCGCCCAGCAATTGCCCCGGTCCCCGTTTTTTTTTTTTTTTTCAGGAGCGGATGAACCCCTGCCATCGTGGCCGCTTTTGGAGGACTGCCTGGGCAGGGACCCATATGTTCCCGCCCGGTGCCCAGGGAACATTCGATGCTGAGCGGGAGAGAGATGGACATTATGAGCCATTAAATCCCCGTGTCTGTGAGACGACAAGGCCATCTCATGCTTTCAAGCACAGGCCCTCAGCGTTCACAGGCTTCAGAATAGGCCACCCTGACTTCACAAATATCCCGTCGAATAAAACATCATAAACAATATCTGACCGCTCGAGTTGACCTAAATAACAGCATTTTGCTTTCACTCAAAAAAGAAGACAGTACATTAAATGAGTCGACATGAGTTTTGTTTGATTTCGTTTTTTAAGACTGCTATAGAAATATTCGTTCTACAAGTACCCTATAGTAAAGGGCGTAGCCCATATTCTCCTGCAGAGGAGATCTGGCATGGGGAAGTTATTCAATTTAAATGTTAACATGATTATTATTTAAAAATGTTTTGCAGTCCAAGACACATTTGACTATTTATGCCAATATATAAACATTCTTTATACAATCATATTTCAACCTTTTGGCCTTATGTGTTTCAGCCATAAGGCCAAAAGGTTGAAATAGTGAATATTTATATATTGGCATAAATAGTTATCGGACTGGTAGGACGAATAGCAATTGTTTACTAAATTATATAGCTTTTTTTCTAAGAAAGTCATGTTTCACCAGGTTTAACGGAATAGGGCTGTTAGACTTTAACGGAGCACAGGGCATGGAGCACAGCCATTTTAGGGGCAAGTGCTCAAGATAAAAACTGTCTCACAGTTAGTTATATAAAACAGTTACCCACATCATTTGTTAATTCAATTGTTTGTTTGTTTGTTTGTTTACACTTGTAAGCAGACCTATGAACTATAGCCTAACACGTCAAACAACCCATAGCCAATGAGGTGGGGATGAAGCGGGCCAGGGTTTGCCGATAACGGTGTCTGTGCGGGGATGAAATACTTTAAAGGTGTACCTTACAAAAAATGTTTATTTTTCGAAATGTGTTTCCCACACCAAATGTTAAGACTTGCCAACTAAGAAATCTTACCCTAAGAGGCTGAATCCACGTTTCTGGCCAGAATTATTGTCCTTCACGTGCGTTTGAGCGTGCGTTAGAAGGGCATGACTCAATTGGAGCGCAGGTGATCATTAGTCAAAATAACAGGAAACACCATGCGAGTCAAACATTTTAAAGTTCCCAAATAAGGACGGCTGTGGGCTGGGTGTTCCTCATAGATTGTATTCTCAATGGATTAAAAAGTAACGACTGATTCATTTATAACCGATGTTTGTTGTTATCTGATGAAGCCCGACATGTAATGCAACATATCTTCGTCTTTCATCGCAGTCAGTGCATACGCCCAGACCAGTGGTGTAGTCCAGGGTATACTCACACACACACACACACACACACACACACACACACACACACACACACACACACACACACACACACTCTCATACACATGTATACACAGTGGTGTAGTCCAGGGTATACTCACACACACACTCACACACACACACACACACACACACACTCTCATACACATGTATACACAGTGGTGTAGTCCAGGGTATACTCACACACACACACACACACACACACACACACACACACTCATACACATGTATACACAGTGGTGTAGTCCAGGGTATACGCAGGTATACGGAGTATGCCCACTTATTTTTCAGTCAGCATTGCGTATACCCGCTTCTCAAAACAGGGCGTTTATCCTGTGCCGTGGGCTGCTTAAAAAAAAATGCAAAATTAAGAGTATACCCACTTCTCCAGGGACCACTACACCACTGGCCCAGACAGTAACACAACACAGCTCTAAGCTGTAAAGCTCTAAAAAGGTTGTTTGATCTGAAAACTGTTTTAAGGTATAGCAAAGAATGGTGCAGACCAACCTAACGAAGTATCTCTTAGCAAACACCTACTTAAGGACGTTCTGGGAAACACTTTAAAACGTGCATGTACATCTTAAGGTATGTTTTACGAATGAGCGTTAAGAAAAATGTCCAGGCCTTGAACATTTCCTTGACTTCTCAGCATAGACTATAAACCTGCGGCCACATTCCGACGAGTGCGCTGCAAGAAAGCGGTGGCAGGTAGGCACACGTTTCTGATGTCCAAATATAATTGCATAAACTCTTAATCGTGTGGTCTACATTCATTTGCAATAAGTTGGACAAAGGAACTGTCGTTTTTCATTGAGGGGGCTATTTTTTTTGCCAAGACAAGCTTGTTTTGTTGTTAAGCTTTATGGTGGGCTATTGTCTAAGTTCGGCTATACTTGGCCCTTTGCAGGCTGCATCGAGATGTTTTTAATAGTGGTTTAATTCCACAACAGTGCCGAAGAACGCCGAGGCTTAGGGCACATGTACCGTTACCTGGCTGTCACCAGTGAAGGTAAATCGGGGAGACGTTAACCGACAGATGTCTCTCCGCAGGGCGCTCGATTCGCGCGCGATCACTGCTGATGCGCAAATGAGGAGGGGCAGGGGCTCGTGCGGCCTGGCAGAATAAGAGCTTAAACACAATTGTCGGCCATAGTTACATCAAGCTTTTAATTGGAAATTGATGCCATGAGCCAAATTAAAAATAGTAAAAAGAAAAAAACACAAACTAAAATATTAAATCAGATTATCAGATTAAGTCAGAGAGAGAGTAAGGGCAGGTGCTTGAGCACCATCCGGGGCCTGTCTGTGCACGTGCCTGTTGCGCTAACATGCTCTGAATATGACTAAATATATATATCACTTTCCAAAATATATTTTTGATGTCCTCTAACATTATCAAATACATTCTGTGTTGCATTTTCGTCCGCCCACACGCAAACCATTTTTTTATTCAACCCGACCTACTTTAGGCCTAACCAGTCTGTTAGTGTATTTTCACTCCAGTCAGGTGCGGCTGGTTCTGCGCCAGCATAGAAAGCTTGTGCCCTGCCATGCTGGCAAGGCAGACCTGCAGGTGTGATAGGACAGAGGACATCGCCGTTTTTCTAAACACACAAACAAACAAATAAACAGTAAACAGATCAATTAATACACCATGGGTAACACAAATAATAGTATAATAGTTCTATGCCAGAGGGTAATTGTCTGTATTATAGCATGCAACTCAATATCTTCACTTTAGACATTAAAGAATAATATTACATTTTTGAGAACATATAATAATAATGTGGCGGCAGAGAGACACTCCGTGGGACACGGACAGAGAGACGGGGCGCCCCCGATTAAGATCCCTCCGTGCCCGATGCAAGATAACCAGAGTCCGGCGGCCTGCGAGTGGCACGGAAGTCCTCTGGGCTTCCGTAGGGGCGAACCACTTGCCAAGCTGCTAAATGTCTTAGCATCAGTGAGCAGGGGCAGCGGAGCAGTCAGCGCCGTGCCAGCTGCGCCCCATGCCAAGGCAACGGCGCTGGGTGGAGCCGGTGTTTCTTTCCTAATTCGGCGGCATCTGTTAATTATCCTGCCGGCTCCAGCGCGACGCGAAGTCGGAGCGGCGTATACAAGCAAACCAAACGGAGCGACCAGACCATATTAGTGCACAATAGGTGCCAGTTTGTGTGCCTCTTTCCGTAAAGAAAACACCCACAAACCAAGAACTAGGATTATAACACACGCCAGTTTGTAAAGGCAGAGCCTGGCGAAAGTGCTAAGATTATTACAGACCATAATTAAATTAGCAGAAAACAAGCAGGCCTAAACCTGACCTTTTATGGCATTTAAAACGGGGAATCTGGAATACATTTACGGAGCAGCCCGTGTAGTTTCTGTCTGGACAGAATAATAGGGTTTTGAAGGCCAACATTTGATTGGCCCTAAAGATTATTATTTTGATTTATTTTTTTTCAAATTCAGTCGAAATACTCGGACCATATAATCCAATATGACAAATCGACAATAATAACTTTTGTTGAGGCAAATGCCTTTGAAAACATTAATTGCCAGAATAACACCAGCCGCCATGCAGCCTGTATCAGGGGCAAATCAACCGTTTTAAAAAGTGTGTGGGGGGTGTGTGTGTGTGTGTGTGTGTGTGTGTGTGTTTTTTTAATTGAAATGTCCATGACCTGTATCCTCTCGCACTCGGCTTTGAAATTCAGAAGAATGAAATAACAACGCGTGCTCGTGTTAATCTGTTAATCACATTAATCTGATTAAGATCTCCACCGCACGAAGAGGATTGCTTTCCCATTGCCCAGTTTACAAGTAATTACTTAGCTCGTCACTAATTCGACGTGACCCATAACGCGTTACAGGACGGATGCGATTAAAGTCGCGTCCCCAAAAACGAGTGTCTCAATATCCTAATAAATCCGCGGGATTAAACATCCGTGGAATTATGTTTAGCTGAAATCTCATTAGTAAATTATTTATCCGATTTGACAGTTTGTGAAGTCCAGCAATGTTGTGAACTGACCGAGAGGACGAGGAGCTGAAGCATAAAAACAGTCTCTGTTTAAATATGAAGGACTCACAGTTAAATATTGAAACGTGCAGGGCAACATCTTGTCGTAAAGCCATCGCCACTAACCCAGATGTTGGCTTTTACCCCAGACCCCAAACACGTACTGTCAAATGCAAAACGTATTCTTACACATGCATACATTTGCACACACACACACGTGCGTGAAGGAAGATAATACCAACAGCTGTATTTTTTTTTCAACTAGATGACTTTATCTGACCATTTTGACTGGTCAAATAAATATTTCACTAAAAACAAAAACAAAAACAACAATGACAAAAATCACAAAAGAAAACCCACCATCCTCATCTCAGAAAGAGATCAGCATTTCCAGCTAATTTTGGGCTAGTATGTCTGTCTGTCTCTCTCTCTCTCTCTCTCCCTCTCTCTCTCTCTCTCTCTGTGTGTGTGTGTGTGTGTGTGTGTGTTTGTGTGTGTGTGTGTGTGCAGCAAAGGGCTACCGTGGCAGAGACCCACCCTTCTGACTCATTGTCAGGTTGCTGCAGTTCCCAGGATGCATCAGTAGGTCCATCTTACACTGTGCAAGGGCGAAAGGATGACCAAATCACGGAACTATTTCGTGGGTGCCGGCGGCCATATCACGCCTGACGGCTAATAGACGCATCAAGCTTAATGTTCTGCAAGCTTCTGTTCCTCTTTGATGGAGCCAAGAAAAATAGTAAAACATCCCACTGAAACAAAGCTTATAAACTAAAAATGATCATTACATTAGTTGAAGAAGAGAACAAAATTGGCAATTTTTAATAGAGACTTTAATGGAGATGTTTCAGAATTCTGACGCCATTAATGTGCTTTTAGGAAGAGTGTTGAATACGCATGACGACCCCTCCCTAATATGGTTGCAGGTTATGCAATGGCGTTGGTGCGCTGTGACAGGACCAAGACACTCAGAGTGCTCAGGGTTGGTCTCACTGTGACAGGAACACTCAGAGTGCTCAGGGTTGGTCTCACTGTGACAGGACCAAGACACTCAGAGTGCTCAGGGTTGGTCTCACTGTGACAGGACCAAGACACTCAGAGTGCTCAGGGTTGGTCTCACTGTGACAGGGACCAAGACAGAGTGCTCAGGTCTTCCTGTGACAGGACCAAAACACTCAGAGTGCTCAGGTCTTCCTGAGTGGCAGCACCTGTGGAGACTGGGCTGTTTTTTTTTAGAGTGTCATCGAGGTGTCGTGAGCCCTTTTTTGGGGCAGGTGGGTGTCGTTCGTCATGTGCTGTGCCTTTTCTGACAGACTGAAAGTGCTTCCTCTTAACCCTCCTATTATGTTTGGGGTCAATTTGACCCCATTCAGTGTTTAACGTCTCTAAATAAATGATTGACATAATTTTTTTTGCTTCATATTTAATGACTTTTCCTAATCGAATGGGGACAACTGGGTAGACACAAAATGAACATGATGATATGTTTTCAATTTTCTGTACACATGTTGTACGCATAGGTGTTGTTTGGGGTCAATTTGACCCCAGGCTTTTTTAATTGTATAAAATATATAAGATCACATTGTTACTATTCCTGATCACAGAAATAGTTTTTTATTCCAAATGTTATACATAACAATAATATGTACTCAGAAATAATATGAAGCCATAAAACACCAGAAGGATATCTCTTTCCAATTTTAAGTCAATCAGTGAGATTTTATGGTGATCTGCATATTTCTCCATAGTCGCGTAACATGTATTCTGGATGTACAAGTAAATTTGAAGGTAATAGGAGGGTTAACAGCCCTAGATAGGCTCCACCCTCTGGCATGCTCAGGGACGCTTCAGAAGGAAGAGTCGTTTCTGGGCAGGTCCACCCTGACACGTGTAGGGCTTTTGTTGATTCATTGATAACTTCCTCTTAAGACTCTGCAGCTCTCCTCAGTCTGATTCGTTTTTTGTGACATTACTATTATGTTAAAAATACCGTTCCTGGGGGCACGGTGGCGCAAGCCAATAAAGCCCCCCACTTACGAGTTTCATTGCCCGAGGGGACACAGGTTCAAGTGTGGCCTGATGTCATTTCCCAATCCTCTCCCCACCTCTTCTCCGCCTCACTTCCTGTCATACACTTCACTGTCCTGTCCAAATAAAGACATAAAAAGCCCAAAAATAAATCTTAAAAAAATACCGTTCTGAAGCAGGTCCACCCTGTCATGTGCCAAGCATTTGTGAACAGACGTCGTCTCTGGACTCAATCTATCTACGATCAGGGCCACTTATTGCCTATTGAGTATTAGAGGCTCATTTGGGCAATTCCACACTGTTTCTGTGCAATACTTTCATGAGAATGCTTCCTGTTTGCAATGGGTACTTGCACCTCCACCGTGCCACCCTCCACTCCAGTGCCGCACCGCGCTGGCGTACACGTGCCAGCCATGCCCCCGCAGTGCCAGTCATGAAGGTGAGGTTGGCACAGGTTGGCAGCGCCCGTCCAAATTCCACAGCATCTGTTCACAGTGACAGGGTACACTGCAGAGGAGGGGAGAGAGGGAGAGAGGAGAGGAGGAGAAAGGGAGAGAGAGTGACAGAGGAGAGGAGAAGAAAGAGAGAGAGGAGAGGAGGAGAGAGAAAGAGAGAGTGAGAGAGGAGAGGAGAAGGAAGGGAGAGAGGAGAGGAGCAGAGAGAAAGAGAGAGTGAGAGAGGAGAGGAGAAGGAAGGGAGAGAGAGTGAGAGAGGAGAGGAGAAGGAAGGAGAGAGGAGAGGAGGAGCAGAGAGAAAGAGAGAGTGAGAGAGGAGAGGAGAAGAAAGGGAGAGAGGAGAGGAGGAGAGAGACAGAGACAGTGAGGGAGGAGAGGACAAGAAAGGGAGAGAGGAGAGGAGGAGAGAGGGAAAGATAGAAAGAGAGGAAAGATAGAGAGGAAATATGACGTGACTAGTGAAAAGACAGGAACTGAGGGAGACACGAGGACACGAGGGAGGGCAGGACACGAGTGAGAGGACACAACAGGACAGGACACGAGGGAGAGGACACGAGGGAGAGGAGACAAGGGAGAGGACACAAGGGAGAGGAGAGGACACAAGGGAGAGGAGACAAGGGAGAGGACACAAGGGAGAGGACACAAGGGAGAGGAGACAAGGGAGAGGACACAAGGGAGAGGAGAGGACACAAGGGAGAGGAGACAAGGGAGAGGACACAAGGGAGAGGAGACAAGGGAGAGGAGACAAGGGAGAGGACACAAGGGAGAGGAGACAAGGGAGAGGAGACAAGGGAGAGGACACAAGGGAGAGGAGAGGACACAAGGGAGAGGAGACAAGGGAGAGGACACAAGGGAGAGGAGACAAGGGAGAGGAGACAAGGGAGAGGAGACAAGGGAGAGGAGACAAGGGAGAGGACACAAGGGAGAGGAGACAAGGGAGAGGAGACAAGGGAGAGGAGAGGACACAAGGGAGAGGAGACAAGGGAGAGGAGACAAGGGAGAGGAGACAAGGGAGAGGACACAAGGGAGAGGAGACAAGGGAGAGGAGAGGACACAAGGGAGAGGACACAACAGGACAGGACACGAGGGAGAGGAGACAAGGGAGAGGACACAAGGGAGAGGAGAGGACACAAGGGAGAGGAGACAAGGGAGAGGACACAAGGGAGAGGAGACAAGGGAGAGGACACAAGGGAGAGGAGAGGACACAAGGGAGAGGAGACAAGGGAGAGGACACAAGGGAGAGGAGAGGACACAAGGAAGAGGACAGGACACAAGGGAGAGGAGACAAGGGAGAGGACACAAGGGAGAGGAGAGGACACAAGGAAGAGGAGACAAGGGAGAGGAGAGGACACAAGGAAGAGGAGAGGACACAAGGGAGAGGAGACAAGGGAGAGGAGAGGACACAAGGAAGAGGACAGGACACAAGGGAGAGGAGAGGACACAAGGGAGAGGAGACAAGGGAGAGGACACAAGGGAGAGGAGAGGACACAAGGGAGAGGACACAAGGGAGAGGAGAGAACTGGCAAAGAGAATGGACTAGAGAAGAGAGGAAGGCAGTAAAGGAGAAGAGAGGACAAGACATAGAGGACAGCGTAATAGTGACAAAGCATATGAAACATAAAAAAAACAGGGAGCATGTTTGTAAGTCTGTCCGTGTGTGAGTCTTTCCGTGTGTGAGTCTGTCCGTGTGTGAGTGTTTGTGTGTGAGCGGGTGTATGTTATTGACAATGCACCCACATACAGTAGAACAGTGTATTTAGCATGCCTTATGGCTAATGGTATTTATGCACCTATAGTAGAGCAGTGTATTTAGCATTTAGCATACCTTATGGGCCAATGGTATTTACACACCTTTAGTAGAGCAGTGTATTTAGCATAGCTTATGTGCCGATGGTATTTACGCACCT
>NC_045174.1:21713627-21716127 GCF_900700415.2 Clupea harengus | reverse complement strand
GGAGATATTGAAAGAGGGGGGGGGGGGGGGGCATAGTGCAAGGTGGAGGGGAACATGGTATTGGACCCGTCACCCGTCACCCGTCACCCGTCAACACACCACGATAGTTCCAAACCTGCTTTTATGAACAACTTTGGGGATTTGCCACTGGCATTTTAAAAACTTCTCAGTGCTTGCAGATCTTGATAGCACACCTAAAGCCCCCCCAACATACACACCTAAAGCCCCCCCAACATACCCCCCCCCCCCCCCCCCCCAAACAACATACACACCAAAGAACCCAGTGGTATACCTTTGTGAAAGTGCCCCCCCCCCCCCCCCCCCCCCCCCCTGTTTAAAAATGAACCGATAAAGGGTGAGTTCCTCATTTTCCTGTGATGCATCCGTGATCGCGCGCTGCTCGGTTGTTTCCCCTTAATTGCTTATTAAAACCCTCTTAAACGAACTTTTTGTGCCAACTTTCCAACACATTAATTAATTGTTGCAGCCAATTAAGTGCCGTCGTGCAAATGAGTTTCAACACAAATAGTCCTGCAGGACCGCCCATAACACCACCCCTCACCCACACCCACACACACACACACACACACACACACACACACACACACACACACACACACATATCTATGTGCTCTCTCTCTCACCCATACATGCACACACACACACACACACACACACACACACACACACACACACATATGTGCTCTCTCTCTCTCTCAATCACACACACACACACACACTCAGACAGGCACACACTCTGCCCCCCCCCCCCCCTTTCCCAGCATCCTCTGCTCCTTGAGAGGAAGTGGGACCGCAGACACCCATGATGCAGCTCTGGCTGAGAGATGAATGGGTCTTTCCTCAGTCCTGACAGGAAGTCATAAGTGCCCCTTAAAGACCAGAGAACTTCTCATTATGCCCCTGCAGGAACTGGAGAACCCGTCTGTTCTCAAACAGTTCTTTATCAGCATGGAGCTGCTGCAGGTCTCAACATGGCACGTCTATCACAGGAACCGACTTAGCTATTAGAACCAACTTCCAGTAACATTCTGCTCCTCCCGTCTACAGGCAGCCTGCTTATTGAAATCTGTGTTTAGATTTTAGATCTTCAGACATTCAGCAGATACTTCAATCCACGGCGACTCAAAAATTACAGCTGATATAACTGGGACAACAACAATAATACGTACACCATAATACTATATTTTTAATATAAAATAATTATAATTATAAATATAAAAAGTAATAATATGGTATGTAATACACTGTTTTCTTCCAGTGGGAACATATATATTAAATCATAGGTGAATTACACAAGCCATGAAAAATGGGAAGATTCTTGAAGACAGCCAGGGGCTCTCCTGATGAGATGGAGTTGACCATGCCAGCACTGAGGGACCAAAGGCCAAAAGAGGCTGGACTGCAGTCTCCTTCACTGGAGCAAAGGCAAACTCCACTGTGGAACACTAGAGGAAAGCAACCCCACTGTGGAACACTTTAGGAAGGCAACCCCACTGTGGAACACTGGAGCAAGGGAAACTCCACTGTGGAACACTGAGGCAACCCTACTGTGGAACACTGATGCAAGGCAACCCCACTGTGGAACACTGGAGGAAAGCAACCCTACTGTGGAACACTGAGGCAACCCTACTGTGGAACACTGGAGGAAAGCAACCCTACTGTGGAACACTGGATCAAGGCAACCCTACTGTGGAACACTGGAGGAAAGCAACCCTACTGTGGAACACTGGAGCAAGGCAACCCTACTGTGGAACACTGGAGCAAGGCAACCCTACTGTGGAACACTGGAGGAAAGCAACCCTACTGTGGAACACTGGAGCAAGGCAACCCTACTGTGGAACACTGGAGGAAAGCAACCCTACTGTGGAACACTGAGGCAACCCTACTGTGGAACACTGGAGCAAGGCAACCCTACTGTGGAACACTGGAGGAAAGCAATGGGCCAGGAGGATCCCAGAGACTTGAATAATGGAATACAGTTAATGACTGCTGACCTGGTGCCTTACACACATGTATGTATTTACACACAAAAATCAAAGAAGATAGTCAGGCTACCAGCATGCCTGTTTTGCTAAAGGTTTCCCCTTTTGAGCAAACAATTAGTACACAAGGCATTATCAAGCTATAGATATCATAAGGCATAAATGACAAGAGATGTTACATAACAGGGAAGAGATGACATTCACATCGCTTTTAAACTTGGAAAACAGGTCCAGTTGAAATGCCTGATGCATGATTTACAGTGAGTCATACCTTGGCTAGGTCTAAGAGGTGTTAAATAATGATCTCTCTGCTAATAACAAGCTATTTTTAAATCATTCATTCCATTATGCACACCCAGTACTATGCCTGTGAGGACGGAACAACACCTAGTGTTTGCTTCACCCTTAAAATGAAAACCAAAGCATATTTTTTTTAGAGATTTCAAAAATAATGTAAATGCAAGTTATGCAACTTCTTTGAAATCAACGAGCTGTTA
>NC_045174.1:21676127-21706127 GCF_900700415.2 Clupea harengus | reverse complement strand
ATCCATCATTCTCTCTCTTTCTCTCTCTACCTCTCCCCTTCTCTCTTTCTCTCTCTCTCGCTATCCATCTTTCTCTCCTTTTTCTCTTGTCTTTTCTCTACTCCAGTAAACTGAAAACTAAGATGTACCTGGCTTTGCAGTCTCTGGAATCGGACCTCACCAAGATGATGAACATGTTCAGGTGGGTTGGCTCTGACCTCTGACCTTCGTGTTGTTGTTGGTCTGTGGGGTAGTCTTACAGAATTCTTTCTGTCTGTCTTCTACATTTGCGCATTAGTATTAGTATGTCTAGTATTAGTATAAATTTGCGCATTCGTTTTAACACATTCTGTATGCCAAGGTTTTTTATATAGTTGTTATAGTTATATAAGTCTGCCAGCTCTAAGTTGTCACAAAAGTATGCCAGCAATCCGCAACCTTCTTTGAGGCTCAGGTTTTGAGGTTACAATTACAAATACACATCCTCTCATCTCGTTGAAATGTCAAAGGTCAAAGTGCAAGGTTACTTTTCATTCACCTAGGAGTTTTGGGATGGTGTTCCACTATTAAGCCATGTGAACTTTCCAATGGATGGTGCATGATTTCTAAAGCCTTCCGTCCTTCTCCGTGGAAACGGCAGGTTAGCCACCAACGCCAACACCGTGGAGACCGTCCTGCACGGGAGCGTGGGTCTGTTGACCCCTCGCAGCGGAGGTCAGCTGGTGACCCTGCAGTGCTACGTGTCCCCCTACGACGTGTTCGAGGAGGGCACCGGCAACCAGCTCAGCTTCACCGACTCCAACAGTAAGGAGACAACAAAGAGTCAAAGCAGAGAAAAACATTAGTCATGTTCTTTATCATAGAGGGAAAAACATTTCAAAATATTTTAAAAACAATCTAATCCACAAAAAAAGAGTTTTGGTAAGAAAATGCATTACAAATTGGAGAAGGAAACACGAAGACTAAAATACTATTACTATTAATCACATAGACAGTCATTCTTGATATTTTCCATGGGGAACCTTTACTTTGAAACGTAATCATGCCCCCCTCCCTCATCTTCCTGTCTTTGTTCTTCCTGTTTCTCCTCAGTCCCTCGTTCCTTGGGGGTGAGTGTGTCTGTGACCGTGGAGGGGACCACTGCCGTGTACAAGCTTCCCATCGCCCCTCTCATCACAGGATCACACCCGGTGGACAACAGGGGGTAGGTCACGTCACACCACACGTCACACCGCGTCACAGCCTAAAACCCGGCCGACCTCAAGCAGATGGGTCCCCCCTTATGTGCCGTGGTTCTGCTTAAGGTTCCTTACTGACTAACAGGGAGTTTTTTTTCTTGCCCGTGTTGTCATTGTGCTTGCACTAAGGGGGTCCAGGCTCTGGGCTCTGTAAAGCGCCTAGAGACAATTGTATTGTTATGGCGCTATATAAATAAAATTGAATTGAATTGAATTGAAAACCAGTACCCAGTGTTCTTATGTGCTTTTAAGTGAGGCTCTTTGCTCCGGATCCACATGAAGTCTTGCATGCAGACTTAGGTGGTTTGTGTGTAATCTGTTTGGAGCCGAGTTGTGGTTTTCATGCATATTGAGTTATAATATCAGAAAGGTTAGAGTCAATGCTCAGGAGTACTCTGATTATGGAGTGCCTTGATTAAGAGAGGTCTCACTCTCTCTCCCTCTGTCTCACACTCTCATTCTCTCTCCCCCTCTCTCTATCCCCCTCTCTCTCTCCCTCTCTAATCTCTCTCTCCCTCTCTAATCTCTCTCTCTCCCTCCATCTCTCTCTCCCTCCATCTCTCTCTCCCTCTCTAATCTCTCTCTCTCCCTCCATCTCTCTCTCCCTCTCTCTCTCCCTTCATCTCTCTCTCCCTCTCTCTCTCTCCATCTCCATCACACTCTCTTATTTCTCTCTCTCTCCCCTCTCTCCTTCTCTCTCTCTCTCTCTCAGGACCCCTTCATTCTCCTCTGTGACCAACTCTAACTGTGTGGACCTGCCCGCCTGTTTTTTCCTGAAGATAAATCGGGCCATGCCTTTCTCCTTCTCCTTTATCCAGAGGATGGGGAGTGCAACAGGTGTGTGTCTGTGTGTGTGTGTGTGTGTGTGTGTGTGTGTGTGTGTGTGTGTGCGTGCGTGTGCGTGTGTCTGTGTGTGTGTGTGTCTGTCTGTGTCTGTGTGTGTGTCTGTCTGTGTCTGTGTGTGTGTGTCTGTGTGTGTGTGTCTGTGTGTGTGTGTGTGTGTGTGTGTTTGTATGTGACAGAGCCTCACTATCCCCTGTCCCCCAGGTATCCCTGTGTTTGAGACGCACCCCAAGTTGACCTCCCTCTACGAGCTCATCATCCAGTCCCAGCTGCAGGAGGAAGGAGAAACCCACCCCCACCCCTCCACTCACAACATGCGCTTCTATGCAGTAAGTCTATCAGAACCTCCACTCATAACATGCGCTTCTATGCAGTAAGTCTATCAGAACCTCGACTCATAACATGCGCTTCTATGCAGTAAGTCTATTAGAACCTCCACTCATAACATGCGCCTCTATGCAGTAAGTCTATTAGAACCTCCAACCATAACATGCGCTTCTATGCAGTAAGTCTATTAGAACCTTGACTCATAACATGCGCTTCTATGCAGTAAGTCTATTAGAACCTCCACTCATAACATGCGCTTCTATGCAGTAAGTCTATCAGAACCTCGACTCATAACATGCGCTTCCATGCAGTAAGTCTATTAGAACCTCCACTCATAACCTGGCATGGACTGTGCAGAGAACAGTCCCAAGTTTCTGTATACTTCAGACCACCTTAGGAGTTAAGTGCCTTATTTTGAGATTGTGATCACGTAGGGATGATCTTGGAATTATGTGTCTTACATTCTAAATTCTAAATTAAGTCTTTGTTTACTTCTTGTTGCCACCCTCCCCACCTTCCCAGTCATTGCCAGGGCAACAGCATTGTTACTTCCTGAATGGAGATGCACCGGTGCAGGACGGCTTGTCCCTCCAGGGGGCGCAGGTGTCCAGGATCCCCTTCAGACACCCGGCCCAGGTGCCCGCCCTGCTGGACATAATCCGACACCAGGCCGCCTACAACAATTTGATTGGCAGCTGCGTGAAACGCACACAACTCAAAGAAGGTGAGAAGAGAGCATGGTAGTGGTGTCCGCACTTATGTATTTAATCAATCAATCAATCAATCAATCAATCAATTTGTTTATTTGATCAAGAGGGACAGTGTACATTCATGAACATTAAAATGTAAATGCACCCAATTATAGCCAAAAAGCTAGTTTCCATTGGCAGTCCCCCAACCTAAAAAAGGCATTAACGTATATCAAACATAACATTGACAATAAATCCAAAAAATAAAATAAGATACAATAAAATAAAATACAATGCCACTAATAGTTAATGCCACTGACATGTCCTCCGCTACTGCAGTATGTTACGTTTTATCACCCTGATCAACACACGCGTTAGACTCATCACCCTGATCAACACACGCGTTAGACTCGTACTTGAGGAATGTTGGTGTATATTAATAACAGAGATCCCATGATTCCTATGTAACCTGACGGAGCTTGAGCAGTTTTGTAAAGAATGGGGAAAAATTGTAGTGTCCAGATGTGCAAAGCTGATAGAGACCTACACACACAGGCTCAAAGCTGAGAGAGAACTACACACACAGGCTCAAGGCTGTAAAGGCTGCCAAAGGTGCATCTACTTAAGCCTGACTTGAAGGGGGCGATACTTTGTAGGAATCTGTTTTCACTTTGAGATGATACTACAGTGGTAACCTCTGTTGCTTTACTGCTGTTGCTACTGTCACAACAATTACGAGTAACAGCAGTTGTAATAGCAGTTGTGAAGTTGTGAAGCATTGTGAAGTTCTCTGATGTTGTTCTGTTGTTCTTGTTGTTGTTCTCTGATGTGTGTTGTTGTTGTTCTCTTGATGTGTGTTGTTGTTGTTCTCTGATGTGTGTTGTTGTTCTCTTGTTGTTGTTCTCTGATGTGTGTTGTTGTTGTTCTCTGATGTGTTGTTGTTGTTGTTCTCTGATGTGTGTGTTGTTGTTGTTCTCTGATGTGTGTTGTTGTTGTTCTCTGATGTGTTGTTGTTGTTGTTCTGTGATGTGTGTTGTTGTTGTTCTCTGATGTGTGGTGTTGTTGTTCTCTGATGTGTGTTCTTGTTGTTGTTCTGTGATGTGTGTTGTTGTTGTTCTCTGACGTGTGTTGTTCTTGTTGTTGTTCTCTGATGTGTGTTGTTGTTGTTCTGTGATGTGTGTTGTTGTTGTTCTCTGATGTGTGTTGTTGTTGTTCTCTGATGTGTGTTGTTCTTGTTGGCAGATACCCCAGGCCTGCTGCAGTTTGAGGTGTGCCCTCTCACAGACTCCAGTTTCAGTGTGTCCTTCCAGCATCCAGTCAACGAGTCACTGGTTTGTGGTAAGGACCCAAGATCAAGCTCTTTCCTCTCTTTACTGTTTTTCACACTGGTTGCAATCTCGCTGTTGCTACGGTCACAACAAACACAAGTAAAAGCAGTTGTAACGCATCAATAACTGTAATATTACGGCCGTAACCCTCAATGTTTGCACCAAATAGACCCAACTCAGGAAGCGTGTGCATGATGAGTGTGTAGAGGAATCGCATGCATGTAAAGACACTGTTTGCAATCTCGCTGTTGCTACGGTCACAACAAACACAAGTAAAAGCAGTTGTAACGCATCAATGATGAGTGTGTAGAGGAATCGCATGCATGTAAAGACACTGTTTGCAATCTCGCTGTTGCTACGGTCACAACAAATACAAGTAAAAGCAGTTGTAACGCATCAATGATGAGTGTGTAGAGGAATCGCATGCATGTAAAGACACTGTTTGCAATCTCGCTGTTGCTTTTGTTTGTCTGGCTGGTTGATTAAGGTTAAGGCTGCTGAATAAAGTTTAGATTTTCATAGATGGAGACGGAGTAGATTGCGCAGGACATTTTACAAACTCCACACTTACATTTTGTCTTTGCATCTAATCCCCATTTGGTATGTCATTGGGAAAGACTGACCGTGTCGTTCACTTCTTTCTCTCTGTCCATGTTTCCCCCTCCCTCTCTGTCTGTCTTTCAACCTCTCTTCTTCCCCCATTCTCTCTCTCCCTCTCTGTCTGTGTATCTATACATCTCTCTTTTTCCCCCATTCTCTTCCTCCCTCTCTATCTGTCCATCTCTCTTCTTCCCCCATTCTCCCTCTCTGTCTGTGTATCTATCCATCTCTCTTCTTCCCCTATTCTCTCCCTCTCTGTCTGTGTATCTATCCATCTCTCTTCTTCCCCCATTCTCTCTCTCTCCCTTTCTATCTATCCATCTCTCTTCTTCCTCCATTCTCTCCATCTCTATCTCTGTTTCAGTGGTAATGGACGTGAGCGACTCCAGGCAGGTCTTGTGTAAACTCTATAAGGGACTATCAGATGCTCTGATCTGTACAGATGAATTCATCACTAAAGTTGTCCAGAGGTACGTCTAACCTTAACTTAGCAGTTTCTTTTCAATCAAGTCTGTTTTCTCAATAATGATACAAACTTCCCACCAACACTTCTTGAATGAAAAAACACTACGTTTGTGAGCTCGAGTTCCTTGAAGTGTGCTGCAGTAGTTTGCCTCACTGCTGTATGTGAAGTGCTTTGGGAATATCTAGGCAGGTGCTTCGGGAACAGCATATGAGATTCCTGTAGACACGTATTTATATATTTATTTCTTTACTTCTCGTCACCTTCATTCTGATGTAATAGAATTAACCAAATCTGTGAAACCTATTGGACCAGAATAATTGTTGTATAATAATATATGTATAATATAATAATAATAATAATAATATAATAATGATGTAATTCACAATGCATTTCTGAAACTTTCTTGGGTTCGCTCCTTGCTGTCTCTAGGTGCATGTCCATCCCAGTCACTATGCGAGCCATCAGGCGTAAGGCGGAGACCATACAGGCCGACACCCCTGCGTTGTCCCTGATCGCGGAGACTGTGGAGATCATGGTCAAGAAGAACCTGCCCCCTACTGGAAGCCCTGGGTATGGCATGGGCACCGGAGGTGACGGTAGCAACCCCATGGGCCTCCCCGGAGTTGGGGGAGGGAGCACACCCACGGGCGGGGGCACCAGCGGAGGGGGATCGTTCAACACGCTGTTCAACATGCCCCGGGGGTCAGGAGGGGCAGGAGTGGACAATATGGGGCAGGTGGGAGGTGGCATTCAGGGGCAGCAGCAGCAGCACCAGCAACAACAACAGCAGCAACAGCAGCAGCAACAAGGTCACGGCTCCGACGACTTTAGCAAGGTTACGCAGAACCCCATCTTGACCTCACTGTTGCAGATCAGCGGCAACGTCGGTTCAAGCCCCTCCACCCAGAACACCCCTGGGGGGTCCCAGCCCCCCCAGACCCCCCGCCAACCTCTTCCCCTGCCAGCAACACCAAGAACCACCCCATGTTGATGAACCTACTGAAGGATAACCCCTCGGCGGACTTCGCCACGTTGTACGGAAGCAGCCCCTTAGAGAGGCAGAATTCATCCGGGTCGCCCAGAACCGATAACCAGGGCCAGGCCTGCCCCGGAGGACCTGGTACGAAGGGTAAAAAGAAGCGACCCCGAGACAAAGGGGTGGTGGGTCCAGGTGGTGTCGGTCTGAAGCAACAGCAGCAGCAGTCCCAATCACAGCAGCAGCAGGCCGGTGGATCCCTTCCGCAGCACCACCACCCACACCACCCGACGGAGGACTTCCACCGCGAGCTCTTCTCCATGGACGTCGACGCGTCCCAGAACACAATTTTCGACGTCAACCTGCCGGGTGACGGCCTGGACACCCCCCACAGCATCACGCCAGCCCCCAGCCAGTGTGGGACCCCCCGACCGGTGCCGGGATGCCCTACCACCCCCAGTCCCACGTGCAGGCCTCGTCGCAGGCTCAGCCATCCAGTATGCGGATGTGTCGACTGTCCAGCTCTGATAGCATAGGCCCTGACATAAACGACATCCTGTCAGAAATCCCGGAGCAGGCCCCTAAAGGAAGTGGCAGTGGTCACGGGCAGCACCACATGGGAGGGGAGGAAGGGGGGTCTCTCGGTACCCCTCCCAGAGATTCCTCCAGCTCGGGGCAGGGTAGCGGGGTATTTGACACGGACCTCTTCAACACTAACAGCAATGAGAATCCTTTCCCTGACGCAGCGGACCTCCTCGTCGAGGCTGCGACGCGGCCACTCCCAACAGCGACACCTCGTCCACCAACTTCTTCCCTGACACGGTGGAATTCAACCCAGAACTACTGACCGGCCAAGGAACATTCTCCCAGAATTATTTTGACGATAGCTCCCCCAGCCCAGACCCGGACTTAGACCTGAAGGGGTTCGGGGGAGGTAGCCAGCAGAACACCCCGTCGAGCACCCCTCAGAACCCCACCTCTCACGGCCACAGCACGCCTGACGCCTCCCTCAAGGACCCCTTCGACATAAGCATGGTGTTCTGCGGGAACAGCGGAGGGGGCAAGCCTCTTCCGGGACCAGCTCCCGATTTAGGAGACCCCCACCCCTCCCACTCGGGAGGGAGCCCGAGCCCTCTTATGGTGGGTATAGGAGGAGGTGGTGGTGGTGAGTTCAAGAGTGGCGAAATGAAGGTGAAACCGCAACAACAACAACAACAACAACAACAGCAACAACAACAGCAACAACAGCAACAACAACAGCAGATGATGAGGGGGAAGGATGATAACGGAGGAGGAGGAGGTGGAGGTGGAGGAGGGGTGGGTGGTGTGGGAATGGGGATGACTGGCATGGGGGGCTCTGAGGTGAAGCAGGTGAAGCGGAGCCGCACCCCGTCTAGCGAGGGCAAGTCCAAAGACAAGCCACCCAAGCGCAAAAAGCTAGACCCCGATAGCAAGTCGCCCTCGCACAGCTCTGGGGGGCGACCCTACACCCCGCCCAGCGGAAGCATGGGTTCGGGGGTCTCCATGGGTGGAGGCGGGTCAAAGTCGCCTGGGAGTTCAGGTCGATCGCAAACCCCGCCCGGAGGGGCCACCCCACCCATTCCTAAAATCACCATTCAGATCCCCAAGGGCACGATAACAGGAGGGAAGACGTCCTCGCATGGGGGTTACACCTCCAGCAGCTCATCGGGGGAAGCTCAGGGGGCACGAGTAGCTCGGGCGGAGGCAAGAGCCACCACTCACACTCCTCTTCCTCAGGGAAGATCAAGAGTAGCAAGATGGAAGGCTCCATGGGCCAAAGCGGCAGCTCCAAACCGGGGTGGAGGGAGTGGCGGGGGCATGCCCTCCCAGTCCAAAAGCTCCTCCCAGGGGATGGGTGTGGGCAAGCCAGGCACCTCCCCCATTACTAAGCATGGAATGTCCGGATCAGGAAGTAGCGGAACAGGAAGTGGGAACAAGATGAAACCTCAAGGCGGCAAACCTCCTGGGTCCCTCATGAACCCCAGCATCAAGCCAAACATCTCTCCTTCCCACTCCCGCTCAGGGGGCTCTGAGAAACTCTCTTCCCCCATGAAGCATCAGCAAGGACAGGTTCCCGGCACCCCTCCCTCTTCTAAGGCAAAGTCCCCCATAGGCTCAGGTGGGGGAGGTCCGGGGGCATCCAAGTCCTCCTCCAGTGGTGGCATGGGTTCCCAGAAGCAGATGGGGGAGGTTCCTCCTCTAGCTCCTCCTCTTCCTCTTCCAGTTCCTCAGCCAGCTCTTCTTCTGGGTCGATTCCTTTTTCCTCAGGTAGCCAACCACAATACGGCGGAGGAGGGGGGAGTGGTGGTGGTGGGGGAGGGGGGAGGGGAGGAGGAGGGGGTGGGGGCAGTGGGGGGAGGAGGTGGCGGGGGAGGGGGAGGAGGGAGCAACAACCCCAACGCCAAAGGGAAGTCTCCCAGCCGCAATAAGAAACCCTCACTCACTGCAGTGATCGACAAGCTGAAAAATGTTGGCGGTGTGGGTATAGGCGGAGAGGAAGGCCCAGAGGGAGGCTGTGGAGGGGGTGGAGGTGTGCCCCCTGGTGGTGGAGGAGGGGGTGTGCCTCCCAATATGGGCCCCACCTCCTCCAAACATAGCATGTCCTCGCAGGGCGGGGAGTACAAGCGTGACAAAGTCGACAAGGAGGGCAAGTCCAAGGTGTCCGTCTCCGGAGGCAACAGCAGCGACAAGAAGATGATGGACTCCAAAAGCGGAGGCGTGAGCAGCACTGGGGTTGCCAAGATCATCATCAGCAAGCCAGATGGGGGGTCCCCCAGCATCAAGCAGAAGGTGACCCTCCAGAAGCCAGAAGGGTGTGGGGACGGCTCAATGCGACCCCAGCACATGAAGGCGTCGCCTCTCTTCACGGGCTCCACCCCTAAGCACGACCGTAGTTCGCCGAGCCACAGCCGCTCACCGGGCTACACGCCGCTGAACCCCGACAGCGAGAGCGAGTCGGGCAGCAGTTCGGTGGCAGAAAAATCGCACCAGAACTCGCCAAGCTCGGACGACGACCAGTCCATGAGGCCCTGCCACCAGCCGGCACAGGACTACCTTAGCTCCATGTCCGTGAGCCTCGGCGAAAAACACAAGAAGCACAAGAAGGAGAAGAAGAAGCAGAAAGAGAAGGAGCGAGAGCGGGAGCGTGACCGAGACAGAGACAGAGACAGAGACCGTGAGCGGGAGCGGGACAAGGAGAAAAAGAAGTCGTCCATGTCCTGCGGGCCGTCGTCACACCCCATGAAGGCAGACAGCTGGTCCCGCTCGCCCATCTCTGCATCCGACTCCTCCATGTCCATGCTTGGGTCGGAGCGTACGTCCAGATCTGACCCCTCGATGTCCATGCTCGGGTCGGAGCGTACGTCCAGGCCCAGCCCCGTCTACATGCGCACCGAGGACGATGACCTCATGGACTCCGCTCTCACCGGCAACCTCGAGCCTTTTAAGTGAAGCAAAAAGTTAAAAGGATTTTAAACTTTTTTTTTAAATGTGTGAGGCGCCTACCATCATGCAGAACTGCACAAGGCGTTTTTGATTGGGGACATATGCATCCTGCTTTCATCGCAAATTTCCTCGGTTTGCCATTTGTATCTTCTCAGAAAATCAGGGTGCAGGATGTCTTGTTCTCGGTGTCAGGAAGGGAAGGATATCCAGGTATTTTTAATCAAGCAATTCTGATGGAAGATGGAATGTTCACCAGGATTCTAGATCTGTTGTTCTATGATTCGATTGAATCCGTACTGTGAAGTGATTTCCAATGAGGCTTCCATTGTTACATTAAGTTATTAAAGAATATTTGTTTGCTACAATATGTTAAATGTATCAAACCAAAAACATTTTAATTACAACACAACACAAAAGATGCATGTCACTGTATTTTTAAAAGAACTGTAAAATGTATTGTATTTTTCCCTCTCAACACCAATTTTTCAGTATATATCTACAACACAGCCAATTGTACAGTGTTACCTGCCTTAATTTAGTTTAACATTTTTTTTAAAGATTTTATTACATTATATGTCATCTTTTTTGATGAAACATGTTTTAATGTTAGCTGGTAGTTTTTTGCAAGTGCAAATTAGCAGGTTTAGCTGTTCCTTTGATTTTATTTCACTCTGATTTTACGTTTGTTCCGTAGCTAGTTTCATGCTATTGAAATAAACATTTCAATGCTGAACATCAACTTTGGTCCGTGTTCTGTGGCTTGTCATGTCTCATAATGTCCAGTAGGTGGCAGCAGTGGGCTATGCCCTGCCAGAATGCAGCCCACAGGCTTATCATAGCTGCAAATCAGAAGCACTTCACTGAGTGAATGTAAGGCAAAGATGCTGAGGATGAGTAAATAGATGGTCATGCCATCTAAGTCTCTTTATTTTGTTGTTTGATTCAAATCTTGAGCCAAGTCTGTAGGCATAGTAATGGCCTTCAGGTGGTTCCAATCTGAATTTTTAAAAGCTGCCCTTGCTCATAAAGTTACTGACTGTTTCCTGTTAGTATTAAAGTAAAGTTAATTAAATTCAAGTTTTCCCCCATTGTGTGTAATGGTGTGGAGTCCTGCGTGTGTGGTGTTTTCTAGAAACGACAAGAGATGCCAGTCTGTAGTTTTTGTCATTTTGTCCCTCTACCTACAGGCGATTTGGGTTCATGATTTTGGAGGCAACAGTTAGGATACATTTACATACAAGTACATTTACCCACCACGCTTCTGTCATTCAGCATTAAATTACTTTATTACTTTATTTATTTATTTTCCCTTCTATATCCTGTTCTATATCGGGAGCATTTTTTGTTAGAATATTATCTCTTGGTCTTTCCCCCACATAACCTCTGCAGAAACACACTGCTGTTCTACGTCTCCACTCCTCCCTTCCCAGCTGTCGGTTCTGACCGGATCAGACCCGAGCCATATCTCAGTCGGCTCTGACTTGATCAGACTTGTGCCATATCTCAGTCGGATCGGACCTGAGCCATATCTCAGTCGGCTCTGACTTGATCAGACTTGTGCCATATCTCAGTCGGATCGGACCTGAGCCATATCTCAGTCGGCTCTGACTTGATCAGACTTGTGCCATATCTCAGTCGGATCGGACCTGAGCCATATCTCAGTCGGATCCAGATCTGCGTCAGCCTCTCACTGCTCTCACTGACTTACATCATCAACCCTTCACCTCCAGATGCTCTCTCTCGCTCTCCCTCCCTCCCTCCCTCTCTCTTTCTCTCTCCCTCTCCTCTGCATCCCTCTTTCTCGCTCCCTCCCTCCCTCTCTCTTTCTCTGTCCCTCCCTCTCTGTCTTTCTCTTTCTCCCTCCCTCTCTCTCTCTCTCTCTCTCTCTAGCACACCCCCTGATTCCATAATTAATAAAACCCTCACATCAAATTAAACACCGCAGTGTGCGTTCCTACACCCAACCTGATCATGACCTCTCATACACACGCTCACATTCTCCTGTACAAACACACACACACACTCTTGCTCATAGCCTCCTGTACACACACACATACATACGTAACCTCACATACTCACGCTCACATTCTCCTACACACAAAAAAAAATCCCTCTGGATTAATAAAGTATCCATTGTGGTGTCCGATCACAATTACCGCGAGGTACCAGGAAATGTCGAAGTGGAGACAGCCGATTGTAGAGTATTTCAGTAAGGTTTATTGAAGATGCTAAACAACAATATGAGAATGAATTCGAAGACGCTCTGACCAAAATATCTCCCGCTTAGGCATTTAAACTTAACACTAACACTCCCCCTAATGCCTCCATTCGCTGACTGCTCAACCAATGAAACCTATGACCTCCCCGTTGACCCCACCAATCAGAAACCTATCATAGTACCTCGAAGACCCAGCCTTTATTTATCATAAGACAAGGCAGCCCCGTCTTCCCATTCAAATAATACTCCTAACCCCTTTGTCTTATACTGAATTAGATAAACCCATATTAAATCTACTCATTTACTACTAACATTCCTACATAATTCCCCCCTTTGTGTCTGATCAGACACACTAACCAATGTCCCCATAACTATCATGCACACACTATCAATTTACTACGTGATAAAGCAAACATTTGACATCCTGTACATCAAAACTAGTTACCATTATGTTAAACAATTCATACATTCCATCTAACCCAAATATTACTACCCCCATATCACACAAAACAGTCTCACTAGGGTGGTCCTAGATGAGCACACAGTAATATTTACAATTTTGTACATTTGATACAGTTTCCATATCCTTTATTATCAGTGAATGTAACCATTTTTGTGTCCATGTTCTGGTGTTCCTGAATCCTGAGGTGCAACGCCCTTTATCTCACAGATGGGAGCAAAAACCTTCTTATTTTAAGGTGAAAACTGAACCCATTGCCCTGTCCAGTACAGCGACACCTGCATTCCGCAGGCTGCGAGTAGCAACCCTGCCCCTCTGAACACCAGAGTCCAACTGTATCATTGTGTAGAAAGTTCCATAGAAAACATCTCCCCATCATTCCCACCGATGTGATCTTCAACTCATCCACGAGTCTGCCCAAAAAGTCAGAGGTTACCAGCACTTGACTCCGGCATATCCGTTGTGGTTCCTAGACGCCTGTGATCCGGTCGTCCAGATCCCACGTATCCATGAGGGGGCCTGGTTCGCCCCCGGTCTCGTCATCCTCGCTCATTCCCATCGATATTCCATCTGTAGATCCTGGCTCCAATAGTTGCGGCATCTCCATGGCAACCTCCCTTTCGTATTCCGTAATCAGACCTTCCGCTGCCCCTTCTCCATCCACCACCAAAGACACTTGAGGTAGCTGCGACGTCACTGCCCGAACTGCAAGAGACTTACAACAAGGAAGCACACAACACACAACCAAGCAGAACACTAATAATGTAACCCCTATTATTATGGCCACTGTGGTTAACCACGCTCCCCACTGCAATCCAAAGATACTCTGAAGCCAACCTGTAAGCGCAGAATCACCCCCATTCTGCCCAGCATTGCTTGCAAGTTCATTCCGGAGGTACTTCAGCTTGTTCATTGCCCTTGTAAAATCCCCTCCGGAGATGTATTATTAGGGATAAAGGTACAACAATAGCTTCCGAATTTGGCACACACTCCACCCTCCTTGGCCAATATCCAATCCAGTGCCATTCTATTCTGTAATGCCATCCTGGAGGTAGCATCTAACTGCTCCCCCAGTGCCCTAAGGGCATCTGTAGTGTGATTAATAAACCTTTGCTGGTTATAGTAAATATAATTAATCCAATCCGCATTCTTGTTAACAGTTACATACGGAATCAGAGATTCTAACCCTGTCCAAATCTCATTACGTGCCTTATACCTTTCTGGAATTCCTCTAGGCTGTCCGATGGCATCTAAATATCCACCATACTCATAATCCTTCACCCCTGTCTCTCTTCCGTCTCCCGCTGATCTCTTTCTCCTAGAGGAACTCCCTGGGAACCCACTACCCTCAACACTGTTCACCCCGGTAATTTCCCCATCCATAATGACAGTTCGCTGCATCATAGTCACCCTTGCACACCTACCCCTCCAATGTTCGGGTAACGTATTCCTCACGCCCCATTCTCTCCCACAGGCCCACCATATATCCGCTAATGGAACATTCTGAATGGACTCTGCAAACACTCTCCCAAATGGAGCCTGCCTACCTGAATCTATGTATTTATCCCTGGTGCTACAATTTTGCGAACTAACATTACACAGCAATGGTGCTAGTCCTCTTAATTCCCATTGCTGCTTATAAAATGGTTTTCCCAGCTTCGGGTAGAACGGACCAACCATCCTCAAGGCCCACGTCCTGTTGCAGGTCCCCTCGAACACACCTAGGTTCTCAGAAGCCGCGTCCGCTGAGTCCGTCCTGTCAAAACACTCAAACAGAAATTCCGATCCAACAGTGTAATCCATAATCTTCCCCTCATCCGTACTAGGCCACGTATGTGAATCTATACTGCATACATCTATAAGTTTACGTTGCACTTTTCCCCATGGTTTAACCCTCTCTCGGTGTGTTGCACTTCCAAGGTAAATCATACATTCAAACGGACAGTATGGCTTTAGTTCAATCTCCTTGTGATCCCAATAATGCTCAGGACAGTCCTCCGACCTCCAAGGCACTGGAATCACTACCCTCTCCTCCTGTGCCATAGAACAAACGTAGCAGCTCTTCCCCGGTCTTACCGTCCTGGCAGTATACAAAGCCCACCTATACCACATGTTTTTCCCTTTGGCCACCGTCTGTTCCGCCTCCTCCTCTCCATCCCTATCAACCAGTTGACGCTTCACCCTTCTCCCTTCTCCTTTCCCATCCATACTCCTGTCCCCCTGGACTTCCCCACCGAGGACACCTGTTGGGAACCTACTTCATTCACTGGGATGGTGAATAGGACCGTGAAATAGGGGTAAGGGGTCATACTGGTACTCCCTCGCTTGCTCCGGGTGATTATGGAGGGTGCTTGGGTCGAGGAGGCGGCCCTCCTGCCATGGGTGTCGGGGACTCGGGACGTCTGATGTATGGATCCGGTCTCCTGATTGTAAGACATCTCCTCCTTCCAGGGCTCCCTGCTCCGCGGTGCTGAAACATAAATCAACCCCAGACAAACCACCACCACTATACTTGCCACCATTGTCACGACCGCGTTCCTCCATCTCTCCGGCCGGTTTTCCTGGTCCAGAACAATCCGGACCCTCACCCTCCTTTGTGAGGCCAATCCCGGCCCGGTCTGTTCCAGGACCTCCACCGGTCCCTTGCTCAGGTCTAGCTGCTCCAAGAGCATGTCCTCCATCCTGTCTCTCGTTGCTGAGCTGAGCTTCCTTGTCATCGCCTGGTTTTAATGCTCTGCAACAGAAATTGAGGTGATACCAGACACTTGACCCTTGCACTCTTACCGCGCCGTCGGGGTAACGTGTGTCACCCTGTAAGGCCCTTCCCGTCGTGGATGGAGGCTCTTCCGTCTGAACACCTTCACGTACACCCAGTCTCCAGGCTGAACCAATCCCGCCGTATCCACCTGTGGATTGCTTACTGGTTCCCGTTCTTTTGCCTGGGCATAAATAGTCTTATGAATCAAAGACAACTGTTGTACATAACACCGAATTTCTCTTTGAAGGTGTTCCAATGGTGGGCCCTTGTCATCACCTCTAATACGGGGGGTCGGCATGACCCGTCCCGTAAGCATCTCATGAGGTGTAAGATGTGTGGTGCGGTTTTTCTGTGACCTCATATGCATCAATGCAATTGGCAGCGCATCCAGCCAATTAAGGTTAGATGATGCGCATATTTTTGCAATCTTACCCTTCAGAACACCGTTTGCCCGCTCGACCATGCCCTGGCTCTGGGGATGATAGATGCATCCCAACCTTCTCTTTATCCCCAGTGCCTGCATTATCTTGGCCCATGTCTTTTCCACGAATGCCTTCCCATTATCACTGGACACTACTTCTGGAATACCAAACCTGGGCAGGATTTCACGTGTGAAAAATTTTATCACAGTCTCAGAATCCGGTCCCGGACTCGGGCACGCCTCTACCCAACGCGAAAACCTGTCCACCACCACCAACACATATCTGTGCTTTCTAATGGTCTTTCCCATGTCAATATAATCAATCACAAGATGTTTGAATGGACCTTCCGGCATTGGAAAGTGCCCCAGAGGTTTAGTTGCTATCCCCTGCCTGACATTATAGGTATTACACACATAACACTGTGCTAATTTATTATCTATAATCTCCTGCATGTACGGCGACCAAAATCCCTCATCCAAAATCTTCCTCCTTACTTCCCCCCTTGCACAATGATCCAAATCATGTGCATCAGTTATTAACAGAGCCAATAACACGTGAGGAGCGATCATGCGGCCGCAATGACTTCTCCACACTTTATCACGCCCGCGATGTGCCCCTCTTGCCACCCACTTATCTTTCTCCCACGGAGTAGCTTCCTCCTGCATGTAATAATGTCCGCAAGACCTAAGTGTGGCTGTATATTAATTACTGGTCCCTGAGTGATCGGCTGCCATTGTTCACATGGTTTATCAAAACACAAAGCACACTCCCCCCTTTGGCACATAGCACAACAGAGAGGTTCACGATGATGTAAATGTCCTGGTGTATAAAATAAACTGCACCACTTACAACCAACTGTAGATGAATCACTGTAAGGACAAGCAGACGGACACTGTACTGACTTCCCATGACTTTTCCCCTTAGCTAATAGAATGCTGTGTGGTGCCCCGTTCCTCTGGGGGCAATCCACCACCCGTGATTGTAAAGCTGCTGTCTTTGCCACCTCATCAGCTTTGGCATTACCTAATGTGACATAATCAGTACCCTTTTTATGAGCTCTACATTTACAAATAGCCAGGCGCTTAGGGCGCATCATAGCTGCCAACAGTAATTGAATTTGTTCCTGATGTTGGATTGGAGACCCATCTGACCTCTTAAACCCTCGTTGTTTCCACTGAGCCCCGTACACATGACACACATTATGGCTATACGCACTGTCGGTATGAATGGTGGCTTCCATCCCTTCCGCCAGACTACAAGCTTCAGTCAATGCCTTAAGTTCAGCCAGCTGAGCTGAACATGGCTGCTCACAAGGGATACACATTACTGTATTGAATTCCCCTGATTCTGCCATCTGTACTACACTGAACCCAGCATGCGTTTTGTTATCATAGTTGTGACTGGACCCATCTACAAAGTAAACCACTTCCCCATTTTTCAAAGGCTCACTCTCCAAATCAGGTCTCAGTTTTGAAAAAGCAACTGAGTCCGCAACACAATCATGTGGACTTCCATCATATTCCAATGGAACTCGATCCGCAGGATTGTTCACAGAGTCACAACTTTTAACTGTCACGTCTGGGCAAAATGTTAAATCATAGTACTTCAGCTGCCGCTGTGCAGTGAGACAAAACCTCCCTTTGTCCATCAACTGAGAAATAGCATGACTAGTATAAATATTCACCGGCCACCCCATAGTTATACCTGAAGCCTTAACGTATGCCATGTATACAGCCTCCAACCCCTGATAACAGGGTGGGTATCCCTGGGCCACTGAATCCAACTTGGAACAGTAGTATGCAATGATTTGCTTTGTCTTCCCTTGACATTGTGCCTGCATTAATATCCCCGTCATGTACGCGTCACGTCCTGTTTCCTTTTTCACTGAAACATATAGAGCAAAAGGTTTTGTGTAATCTGGCAAGACCAAAGCTGGGGCGCGCTGTAATTCACACTTAATGAGGTTAAATGCTTCTTCCCCATCTATGGTCCATGCCAACCGGTTGTCAATTTCTCAGATCCAGCTTTCGCAATCAAAGCACGGAGTGGAGCAATCTTCTGCTCATGACACTCAATCCATTCACTGCTAAAACCTATGAGTCCTATAAAAGACATCATATGTCTAACTGTCTGAGGTTTAGGAGCTGCAATCAAAGCCTGGATGTGGTCAGGTGCTATACCCTTCTCTCCCTGAGAAATCAGTCTACCAAGATACGTAACCTGAGATTCGGCAAACTGCAACTTTTTACGGGACACCTTATGACCCCCTTCCGCCAGTGCTTGTAACACTGCAATGGTATCTTGTTCACATGTGTGTACATCTGGTCCACATATCAATAAATCATCTACATACTGCAGGATTGTACTCCTGCACACCAGGTGTTTCAAATCATTGCGAATGGCTTGGTTGAACACATGCGGACTATGCTTAAATCCCTGTGGCATCCTGGTGTATCTGTATGTTTGACCCATATATTGAAATGCAAATAGCTCCCTGCTCTTTTCTGCCAAAGGAATAGAGAAGAAAGCCTGGGTAGCATCAATTACACTAAACACGGTTGCGTCTGATGGTATATTTGTTAACAGAGTGTGTGGATTAGGCACATCTGCCGGCCAGTCTTCCACAACTGCATTAACACAACGCAAATCCTGCACCATTCTCCATCTAACCCTGTCTGCCTTTAGAACGGGATAAATGGGTGTGTTACACCTAGCAAACGGCACCTTCTCCAAAACACCAGCTTGCAGTAACCCTTCTATCGTGCCCTGGACACCAGCTGCTGCTTCCGGAGAAATGGGGTATTGCTTCTGAAATGGCAGCTTAGCCCCCGGTTTGATTCTAAACTCCAAGGGACTCACCGACTTCACCAGCCCTATATCAAAGTCTCCTGTGGCCCACACCTGGTCTGGCACAGCTTTCAAAACACCATTCTTGTGAACCTCTGTCCCTTCTTGTAAAATCATCATTTTCCACTTTCTCACCCCCTCACTTGTCTTCTCACCTTCCTTATACATCAGTCTCTCGGTGTCATTCAGAGGCCTGTGTAAATCAACATTCCAACACTTGTACCCAATACCTTCATACCTGCCATACAAACAATATGGATTCCCATAAGGACAATCCGCAGTGTACTCCTCCTCTTGGCATTCACCATCACTAACTGTGACTACTTGAGGCTCCCCCGTTAAGCGAGATGAGTGTTTGATTCGCATCAAAGTGCCATCCTGTGACAACTCCACATCACCTTTTCCTAATTCCTTCGCAGGCAGCCACTTGCTGACACTGGCTCTCTCCATCATCCTACCCACATCTCTTGTTCTGAAACCTAATCCCACTTTAAGTGTGATGTGTGGTATTATGCCTCCCAAATCACGTGCCACAATATGCAATGGTGAATCCATCCTAATTGGTACTGCCACCCCTTCAGGTCCCACAATTATGCCCCTGGCCTGTAGCTCGACCTGAGTTCTTCCATTCAATGCCTCTCTCCACATCTTATCACTTACTCCATTTCCTTCTATTCCTGTAACATCTTCCACCATGATAGTGCAATGAGTTGGACACCTAGGCTTTCTGAGGCCTGCATGCCACCTGTTTATCAGAGGACCCCACTCACCCCAGATCTTATCCTCCCACTCCAATCCAAACAGACCTAACCAGTAAATCTGCCTAAACTGGGATGTGATGAGTGTTTGTGGAGCCATTATACTGTGTGATGATTGGTTGAACAAAGACAAGCCTGCCGGAGTACACTCAATCTGAACTCCCATACGACATAACGCATCACGTCCTAATAAATTAATGGGAGTGTGATCTGAAATTAACACCGGCATTCTTATTTCTCTTCCATCCATCTGAATCAATACTGGGTCTGAAAAGGGAATAATCTGAATTTGTCCTGAGAATCCGACGGTCTTTGCCACCTTACCCCGTGCTAGACAGGGGGAGATGTCGGGCGTCTGCTGTACATATACACGTAAAAGTAGCCCCCGTGTCTATCATTAACTTAACAGTTTGACCCTCAATCTGAACTTCCATAACCGGTTCCTTATCAGCCTGTTTTGACAACACAACAAGCTGATTATCCCCCTCCGGATTCTCTAGGCATCTTCAATAATGTGGTCCTCTAAACGGAGAAACAAGCCCAACCTGCTCTCCCATCTGAGGTTGCATTTCTACCTGTCCACTTACAACCCTCTGCTGGCAATCTCTGCTTATATGCCCCGCCTGGCCACATAACCAGCACTCCAATGACCCATCTCTGAAATTCATATTTCGGCTTGCCATACCTCGGCCTCTTCCTCTGCCTGCTCCACCCCCTCTTTGCCTACCCTGCATGTATCCCCACTGAGGCTGTAAATACGGTTGAGCCGGCTGATTCCAATACGGTTGTCTACCCATTTGTTGTGGGGGGATGGGGGCCTTGTGTTTGCTGAAAAGGTGTTGGCTGCTGGAACGCCAATGGCTCAGACCCTGAATTTTGCATATTGCTTTGTCTCACATCCTGCTTGGGTGATTGGGCATGTTCACCAAGCTGAGGGGCCTGAATGCACCCTTTTTTTAAGCCCTTGTCAGTGTCTAATTGATTCTGAACCAACTTTCTCTGCCGTTCCGTGTCCTGTTTTTCCAAACTTAAGTCTGTCTTCCTCTGCACATTTACAAAATGAGTGACGATATCCCTAAACTCTGTTTTCGTCATAGACCCAATTCGGTGCTCATCCTCTAATCTATTTCTGGCTGACGATGGAAGGGCTTCTATTATGGCCTTCCTCATCATATGTCTAACCATTAAATTACTCTCTGGGTCTGTTTCCATCCTCATTCGCCAGTCTGCTTCCACCCTCTCAACAAACACAGCAGGATTCTCATCTGCTTTGATCTTATCTACCGACATACTTGCCAAAGAGAAGGCATTCGGGTATGTGTCTCGTAAGCACCTCCACACCTGATTCCTATAAGTATCAAATGCCAATTCATCTGCCAGTGAATTACCCATTAGCCCTCCAAGTGCCACTTTATTAAGAATGGCAGTGGTGGTCTCCTTAGTAAGGATACGACTCAACAATGATTTTACATCCCCAACGGCTAACCTCTTTCCTTCCATCTCTGATTCCAGTTTCCCTATCCAAACTCCAGCTCCTTCTTGCAGAATAGGAAGCCTGGATATCAATCCGTCTAAGTCCGTATGACCCCACGGTTGGTAATGCGTTACATTGCCTTTATGGAGTAGAGGCATCATCACCTCTACCTCTGTGACTGGTGCCTGTATCCCTTCTCTCTCTCTTTCTCTCTCCTCATTCCTTATCAACACATGTTCCAACTGCTTGATTTTTTCCTTCATTCTCCTCATCTCCTTATTCTCTCTCCCTACTTCCTTCAAAACCTCCTTCTTAGAAAAAACAGTGACTGGGCATTGTTCTCTAATCACCAAATCATCCCAGTCCTCAGAGTCACTGCCCTCTCTGCACCTTGTCACACTCTCTTCCTGTTCCTCTCTCTGTGTAACCCTTCTTTTAAATGGCTTCTGTGAAGACCTCCACCCCCAGTCCTTTAACCTTACTGGGGCCATGCTTTTTGCCTGTGCTAAGCCATCCTCCTCTTCTTCCTCATTCTCAACTTCTTCCCGATCTCTACCTATCCTTCCATTTAACACCCCAGAATCCACTGTGAATTGCACCATCTGTGAGAGTTGTGGCACCCCACGTCTTTTACTCAAATCCTCCTCATCTTCAGCCAGACAACCCTTCACCTCATTGCTCAAACTCTTTATATGTCGTAACCGCCTTTCGACTGTCTGGCACAATTTACTTCCCATCTGGTTACCCTCTGTCCTTAACTTCTTAGCACTCATGTCTGATTCTAATGCTAAGTCATCATACAGTTTGAAAAGAGCCTGAGCATTCAGACGGCCTGCTACCGCCTCCAACACCAGCAGATTCATATGATTATAATTATCTTCCCTTCTGCGCCAAAAGGTGTCTTCCTCAGCCATTCTATCATTGAAGTCCGGTCTAGCTCTCCTCCTTCTCTCTCTCTGTGTCTCCTCTATACCTCCTCCTAAGTCTTTTTCCAAATCCATATCAACACCTCCCATTAATCTCTGTATTTCTTTTGTCCTTTCCTCATCAAAATTCAACCTTCTGTTCAATTGTTCTTGATCCTTACTTGCAAAACAAGCATGAGCCCCGCCTAATTCTTTCCAATCTCTGTCTCTTTGTTCTGAGAATGCTTCCCATGAAGCCGCTCTCACACCTGGTTCAGTCATTCACCACTGTTATCTCTCGTGCTCTTTGTATAAGACCCAGCAGGAGACACAGATGACCCTTCTTCATTACCCCTCTTATCCTACCATCACAAGCCTTTTTCATGAGGGAACCACGAGAAGATGCAGGGGGCCTGCTTACTACGTCAACACCCTTTCCTTGATCAACAGTACCCCCTGATAGGGGACCAGCAAAAGACAAAGGGGGCCTTACTTCCAAATTAACATTCCTAGAGTCCTGTTGTTCTGAGTCAGACAGAGACTCCAAGGGCCTTTGTTCTAAAACAGCTGTCCCCACAGACATTTCTCCTAATCCTATTTCAATGTTAATTAACCTCTTCGCTATTTCCTCCAACTTCTGCCATCTCACTGTCTCATCTGGAATGTCCGCTTTTCCAATGAATCCTCCCTCAAATGTCACCACAGGGAACTGGCCCACCGCAGGAAGCTGTGGATACAACGGGATTCCTCTCCCCCCTATCTCATTGTCTGTAACATAAGGTGGAGGGGAACCGACCCCCCTTAACATCACCTTCTTTCTCTGTCTTATTCACACCCCGTCTCACATCAAGGCCCTGATTGCTTGCTCTCTGTTTAGCCAGTTTCATGAATGCACGCAGAACTTTTAATTCCTGTTGTCTTTTGATCTCCCTCTTAGCACTCTTATCTTGTACTTTGTAGTCTAGAATTTTCCCTTCCATCTGAGTTAAAAGCTTAGGGTCACATGACCCCTGTTTCGGCCAAGAAACACTATGATCCTTTGTCCATTTAGACCATTTGATCATTTGTTGCATCACCATCTGTGAATCTAACGCATACCATCTAATAATGGCCTCTACAGGCGTAACTGATTCCCCTCTAATCAAATCCATCTTAAATTTCACAAAATTACTAAAATTACTAAATCACAACCTGAAAAGCAAGATTACCTCCCTTCAAAGCAGGGACTTACAGGAGGAGAATCCTTGAAGTCACGTCCCACGTGGTTTCCTGAAACAAAGACAATTCCACAACACAGCCACGTGTACGGCACAACAATGCAATTACAGCTGCCTCTGTTGAAATGATCTCAAAATACAACCTTAAACTCACTTTTCGTTTATAATTATATATAGTTACCAAATCCTTTTAACCTACTACAATTACCCACAGTATTACCACTTAATTCAAACCTTTAGCCACAAATACAAAACGAATCCTTTAAGTTTTACTTAAACCACGTGTTTGAACAATGGAACCAATTCACTCAGTACAATTATAGCCCACTCAGCTAAACAGATTCATAGGTTTTAGATCAAGGCCGATTTCAATGCGTGTCACAAAAACCAGTATCTCTGTATTATAAATTACAGCACACAACAACAAAACAATGTTCCTTGCACTAATACCACAATTTCCAGTCGCATTCGTTTTAAGATAAGCAGTCCACAATCAACCTATTCAACAAAAACGAATTAAACTGGTTTGAGTACTATGTTTCCAATAGATTTAACTACGTTTCTACGATATCACTTCATCGAGAAATTCCAAAATATTTCTGCCTAAAATCAACCGCAAATACGAAGCGTTCATATGTGTCATATAATCTAATAACAGATTAACGAAACTTGACTCCTGATTCACCCACAGTAAGCTTATTAAGTTAACTGCAACATAAGACAATGTGATATTAATATATAATGACCAGAAAAGTTTAACGGCGTCACGTACATATCGTTTCGTTCGCTCAACTTAACTGCAGTTCAAAACTTCACAAATTCATCCACACTTTCACACGACTGGAGCATTTATCCTATATGCTCCTTATTTAACCACTGATATTAATGAGAACTTTATTGTAATGTCTACAGTGGCTTTATGCAATCATTCACACAGGTCTCCCACACTTTTCCAGAATCACTTTACAATCACCCGATTGTCACGCTTAAAACCAAAACGCGTGTTTTAAGTTGTATACCGATACAACGATCTCTGCCCAGAGATATATCAAGCTCACCTTGAGCCGTGCACTTTTCCGTCTATACCTTATGTTATCCTAAAAATGGTAGCGAACCATACAGACGACTATACCTTACTAAAACACTCTCATCTACTGGCCACGACGACGGGGCGCTTCGTTTTTGCAAAGACCAACACACCACAGTTCAGCTCTGACTCAACCAAATCCACTAATTCAAGCGAAATTTGCTTACCTTAAATTTAAAGTGCGGCCTTGGATTAGTTGAGGTCAGCTCTGAACTTTGGTCTCCCGTCTTTCTGCAATCACGTCGGACGGTCACCAAATATGTGGTGTCCGATCACAATTACCGCGAGGTACCAGGAAATGTCGAAGTGGAGACAGCCGATTGTAGAGTATTTCAGTAAGGTTTATTGAAGATGCTAAACAACAATATGAGAATGAATTCGAAGACGCTCTGACCAAAATATCTCCCGCTTAGGCATTTAAACTTAACACTAACACTCCCCCTAATGCCTCCATTCGCTGACTGCTCAACCAATGAAACCTATGACCTCCCCGTTGACCCCACCAATCAGAAACCTATCATAGTACCTCGAAGACCCAGCCTTTATTTATCATAAGACAAGGCAGCCCCGTCTTCCCATTCAAATAATACTCCTAACCCCTTTGTCTTATACTGAATTAGATAAACCCATATTAAATCTACTCATTTACTACTAACATTCCTACACCATCTATCTATCTATCTCATAACCTCATATACACACATACTCACGCTGACATTCTCCTACACACACTCGTAACCTCATATACACACACCCTCACGCTCACATCCTCATATCAGATCTTTGTTCTTAACCTTCTATGTCATTATGCTGACTCACACACACTCCTTTTCACACTGTTGGTCCCATACTGAACCGTCTCCTAACCATGCATACACACACACACATATCCACGCTCTCACACACTCCTTTTTAACACAACACACTGCAATTTGTGGTCACATTCCAAACCATCCTCATAACCTCACAAACACACACACACACACTCGCCCGCAAGTAGTAGCAGCAGCAGCGAGGCTGCGTCGGTGTGCAAGGCTGTGAAGTTATCACTGCAGAGCACACACACACACACACACTTCCATTCTCTGGCTTCTTCCCAAACGCCTAAACAGGTGGCCAGCTCAGCTGAACTGTGAGTGCCCCCTACCTACAACCCCCCCCCCCCAATTACCCCCGAGCATCCCCTTTCTGATGAGTTTGTCTTATCAGAGATGCACCATTTAGCTAATGCACGGCGGTTTTGCTGACGCCCAGGATCACAGAGAGGCGAAACCCAGAAAGGCCTGGCTGCTTTAAGCAGCTGCAGACCTGCCCAGTGAGATAACAGCGCTCTCATCGCGGCTCCGTGACCACTGAGGTAGCGCTCGGGTGTTCAATGATACATACAGCTGGGTAATTATACCCTTGTGTACTGCTCTTGAGCCTGTGGATTTGGAGAAGCTGCTTTCGATTGTAGTTCGTGAGAACATTAAGATGAAGTAGGTAACACCAGGAAATGTAGTAACTATTATCTCTATGAAACAGAAAGTGTTCACTTTTAGGGGAGTCTTAAATTACATTTATGCATCCACATGGATTTATGGCAACCACTAATGAGGGAGCCATTTTGAAATGACCCTTCTTATTAAAAAAACAAAAAAACAACAACATGAAGCTTGCATGGTTTCAGGGAAATTGAGTATGAGTATATTGAATATACATTAGTATTTGATATATATATATATGTGTGTGTGTATATGAACGTAAGTATGTATATATACATGTGTATATATATATATATATATATATATACATTTATATATATATATATGTATGTTGAGGCTTTTTCAGTAGGGTGTTTTTATATTAAACAATACACACCATAGCATTTTATGTAATCGGAGCAGTTTGAGTCGTGCCATACACTCATGTTCATGGAGTGTGTGGTTGTTATTTCCCCTTGATAGCGTCAGGTACCATGAAGAGGACGCCATATGTGACAGGAGCGCTTCGCTTCGTCTTCTTGGATTGCTGGTGCAGATTCATTGGCTTTGGTTCCCTTAGACAACCCCCATCAGCTCCGCCCACTCAGAAACTCGGCCAATCCGATAATTGCAGGCGCCGGCGGACGGCCAGGAGTGGCTCAGACATGATTGGCCCGGGTTCTTAAAAAGTGATGTCGTGTTGGGTTGACTTTGGGTGGGGTGGGGTGGGTTGGGGTGGGGGGCATCCAAATGTTACATCACCTAGGTTTAGTCACTAGGTTGACTTAAAGGTGCAGTCCTTGATCCTGGTTGTTGATCAAGCCTCGTTCTTGGTCGACGACCACAGTGATTGCTCCTGACATGCAGAAGACTGTATTTGCATGTTGGATGCCCGTTTGCCTGCTAATCTTCGTTCCAGTCACGCCAGTTCCAGTCATTGGTGGGGAGGATGCTTAAGTAAGTAAACACAGGTTGTGAGTCATCACATTAGGATGCAGGAGCTCAATCAGTCTGGGCCGGGGCTGCCTACACACAGGCCACTGGTATTCTCCAGCACCGTCCAGATCAGATCAGAGTGTCTCGTTCAGATAGCGGCTTATTACGTACGTCTTTGCCAGGCTGTTGTGCCGAACACACTGATGTCAAGACTTCAGTGGGCGTTTGTGTTTTTTGAGAATGTGACACCTGTGTTGAATTCGTAAGTTGCAGTGAACTCAAAGCAAATGAAAAACAACTAGAAAAAGAAAACGTTTGCCTTTGTTTGCTTTCTTGAACGCAACTCTGATTTAGATGTTTTGGATGCCATTTTTTTCTCCATAATATTTTACAAAGCCTCACAGTAGAAAGCACAGCAGGTGAATCTAGTGCGCCCGTGTCTGCTGTTCCAAACACGCAGGTATGCAGGGCGATCATGCGGAAAAACTGAGTAGTTAAAAGAAACCCGTTGAATAAATGTATTTTTTTGCATTATGTGGGTTTTTTAGAACGAGTTCGTCTCACTGTCCATCTGTGCTCTAAGGCTGAATGATCTAGAATGCTCTGACATGATATGCTTTCAGAAAGGTGACTGAATGATCTAGAATGCTCTGACATGAAATGCTTTCAGAAAGGTGACGACCACGACGTCACGCCCTGTTCCAGCGTCCGAGGAGCGTTTGGGTCTGATGGAGCTCATGACACATATGGTTGCCAGGCTGCTGTGTTGAGCACATGGGTGCCAGACCTTAGTGTATGCGTTTTCTGAGAGTGTGGTACCTGTGTTGAAATGTGGACCAATGCCAGATCAACACTGGAGTGGCTGACTGAAAAAAAGTCCTTCAAGCAATGTGCTGAGGCTTTCTCTCACGACAGTCTCTCCACACATTACCCTTTTAACACACACACACGCACACACACACACACACATTACCCTTTTACCACATTACATTTGTATGTCATTACCCATCCCTACTGCTCTGAATAGACACATTATCATGAATGCTTTCGAACACAAATACAAACTACCATACGATGAAGTACAACAGCATAGCATTCCTGAGCCAGATTACAAACATGGGAGAGGCAGAATTAAAGCGCGCGCACACATAAACACACACACACACACCAGGAGGAAGGATCAAACTTGAAGAGGAAAAGTAAACACACTCATAGCCCTGTCCTCTAAGCCCCTGCAGTGAACACACACACATATGCGTGCACACACACACACGCACTTATAGCCCTGTCGTCTTAGCCGCTACTGTCAACACACACACACACATGCGCGCATGCACACACACACACACACATGCACACACACACACACACACTCACTTATAGCCTTGTCGTCTTAGCCCCTGCAGCCAGCCAGTGCTGTCTCACATGTGTGTGTAATTTGTGTTGTTGGCGTTCACACTGGCTGTCATCCTTTGGGCAATCTGAGGATGGGAGAGACACTTCACACACACCCTCTCTCTTTTTCTCACTCTCTTTCTCTTTCTTTATCTCCTTTCATCTCTGTCCTTTCTGCCTCCATCTCTCTATTTTCTCTCCCTAGAGCTTTCACACACACACACACATACCAACATACACACACACACACACACACACACAAACACACATACCAACATAGACACTTAACTCTTCTTTGTTGTTCCTCTTGATCGTACACACACACACACTTTTTCATTCTCTCTCTCACTCTTTATCACTCTTCACACTCTTTCCTTCACTTTTTTGTGTCTCACACCTTTTTCTCTCACTTCATTGCCTATCTCACTTCATCACCCTCTCATTTATTTCTCTCTCCCTCCCTCCTTCCTAGACTTTCATTTTTTCTTCCCAGTGACCTTTCTAAAAGTGCTGATCTGTCATTTCTGCTTGCCTTCCTCAGCTCTTAGCACCACCCCCCCCCATCTGGACTCCCCCCCCCCCTTCCTCCCTTGTCTTTTCTTCCCTCCAATAACTTTCATCTGCATCGACTCTTCCCCCCCCCCATCCCCGAGCCGATATAACCATATCATAAACATGTCATAGAGTGGCATACAGTGTCACAAGTCACCCTGACAGTTGATGTCCACGAGTTTGACAGTGTCGTGTTACCATTATGTGTCGTTATGACAACATACCCCCTCTTTCTTTCTGTTCTTTCCCCCCTTTAGTCTGTCTTTCTCTTTCTCCTTCCCTTATATTCCTCCTTTCTTTCTCTTTGTTTATAACTCATCTGAGTACATCTACATGCTCTACCATCCAGCCCCTCACGCCCACTCCTGCCTGTTGCCCTAGCCCATGAGAGAGCTCCATGCCTGGGGGAGGGAGAGCTGGAGCCTGGCCTCTCTGCTCTGGAGCTGTGAGGGCTGGGCTGAGAGAAGCTGTTCTGTCCTCAGCATACTGGAGCACAGGCGACAGGAAACTGGAGCACAGGCGACAGGAAGCTGGAGCACAGGCGACAGGAAGCTGGAGCACAGGCGACAGGAAGCTGGAGCACAGGCGACAGGAAACTGGAGCACAGGCGACAGGAAACTGGAGCACAGGCGACAGGAAACTGGAGCACAGGCGACAGGAAGCTGGAGCACAGGCGACAGGAAGCTGGAGCACAGACGACAGGAAGCTGGAGCACAGGCGACAGGAAGTGGCGTGGAGCCGAGGGCCTCAGCCTTGAGCCTGCAGACACTTTTTTCTCTTCTGCGTGTCTGCCTCTCCATCCCCACGATCCTCATCTTTTGTAGTCCTTTCCTTTGGTAGTCCTCATCTTTTGTAGTCCTTTCCTTTGGTAGTCCTCATCTTTTGTAGTCCTTTCCTTTGGTAGTCCTCATCTTTTGTAGTCCTTTCGTTTGGTAGTCCTCATCTTTTGTAGTCCTTTCCTTTGGTAGTCCTCATCTTTTGTAGTCCTTTCCTTTGGTAGTCCTCATCTTTTGTAGTCCTTTCCTTTGGTAGTCCTCATCTTTTGTAGTCCTTTCGTTTGGTAGTCCTCATCTTTTGTAGTCCTTTCATTTGGTAGTCCTCATCTTTTGTAGTCCTTTCCTTTGGTAGTCCTCATCTTTTGTAGTCCTTTCATTTGGTAGTCCTCATCTTTTGTAGTCCTTTCCTTTGGTAGTCCTCATCTTTTGTAGTCCTTTCATTTGGTAGTCCTCATCTTTTGTAGTCCTTTCGTTTGGTAGTCCTCATCTTTTGTAGTCCTTTCCTTGTGGTTTTTTAGATATGTAGGTTCTTTTATTGAATTGGTTATGAGTAGTTTCTTCATTTTTTTTTTTTTTGATGTGGAGGATTTGGTTTCGCCAGTGCAATTTTTCCACCGTTGACTTGACAACCATGCATGTCGCTCACACAACTTCTCATAGAGATAAGCAGGCTTTATGAATCCTTAGCTGAACTGTCAGAGCAGGGGGCTGAATGTGTGTGTGTGTGTGTGTGTGTGTGTGTGTGTGTGTGTGTGTGTGTGTGTGTGTGTGTGTGTGTCATAGAGATAAGCAGGCTTTATGAATCCTTAGCTGAACTGTCA
>NC_045174.1:21647262-21669762 GCF_900700415.2 Clupea harengus | reverse complement strand
GCAATATAGACATTTAATTTGTATTAGCCAACTGCTTTACACAAGCTGGGTAGCTTTAGGTACTTAGGTAGTTCGTTTTGTTTACTTGTGGCAATGGTTGCTAAGGAAAGCAGAGACATGCTTTTAACCCACAGGGCCATACAAATTAGAATAAATTGTTAAAAAACGAATACGTGGATTTATTTGAAAACCAAGCCATTTCTAAGAACCTGTCACGCAGGATGTAGAACCGGGTCGTAACTCAGGGTGGACGTGCATCAGATGTAGAAACCGGGTCGTAACTCAGGGTGGACGTGCATCAGATGGTGCCAGTGGGCATCTAAACTCTGGCGTCTCTTAACACGTGTCGGACGCCGTCAGTGGGCCTTTAGACAGCGGTTTAGAGAAGGAGTGTTAAACTTCTCTCTTTCTCTTTGACAGCAGTTTAGAGACGGAGTATTAAACTTCTCTCTTTCTCTTAGACAGCGGTTTAGAGAAGGAGTATTAAACTTCTCTCTTTCTCTTAGACAGCGGTTTAGAGAAGGAGTGCTAAACTTCTCTCTTTCTTTTTCTCTTTCTTTCTCTTCATTTTAGAGCTGTCCGGAGCTGATCCAGCATCTCAGGTGAGTCACGGGTAGATCTTCCTCATTGGGGGAATACATTTAGAGGCCCAGGCTAAATTTACATCTGCAGTCATTAATTCAGCTGGTGCTTTTATCCAAGTCATTTAATGTCACAGGTGATTGTACACCATTTATCAGTGTGTGTGTTCCTTTAATGTGTGACACGTATACCTACTGTTATTGTAATTTGTTTTAAATTTGCTCTCTCCTGTTATAGAGAGAAGAATTTTGAGGAGTTCTCAAAGCATCTCAAGGGCCTAGTCAACCTGTACAAGCTCCCCGGGGACAAGTAAGCACTCTCTCTTTCTCTCTCTCGCTCTCTCTCTCTCTCTCTCTCTCTCTCTCTCTCTCTCTCTCTATAGGTATACAGACTCATTTTATTGGAGTGTGTGTGTAAGTATTTGTGTTGTTTCTTTGTAGAGTCTGAGATGACCTGAGTAAGGTTCTCTGAGTGGCGTTTGGTTTCTGATCGGTTGAACTATTCTGTCTGTCTGCAGTATTGTCTGTTGTAGTTTTTCAACATGCTGATGCAGATCTTTCTCTCTCTCTCTCTCGCTAAAGTGTGTGTGTGTGTGTGTGTGTGTGTGTGTGTGTGTGTGTGTGTGTGTGTGTGTGTGTGTGTGGGTGAGGGGTGGTGTTATGGGCGGTCCTGCAGGACTATTTGTGTTGAAACTCATTTGCACGACGGCACTTAATTGGCTGCAACAATTAATTAATGTTGTAGTTTTTCAACATGCTGATGCAGATCTTTCTCTCTCTCTCTCTCTCTCTCTCTCGCCATCCATCATTCTCTGTCTCTCTCTCCCTCTATCTCTCGCTCGCTCTCTCTCTCGCTATCCATCATTCTCTCTCTTTCTCTCTCTACCTCTCCCCTTCTCTCTTTCTCTCTCTCTCGCTATCCATCTTTCTCTCCTTTTTCTCTTGTCTTTTCTCTACTCCAGTAAACTGAAAACTAAGATGTACCTGGCTTTGCAGTCTCTGGAATCGGACCTCACCAAGATGATGAACATGTTCAGGTGGGTTGGCTCTGACCTCTGACCTTCGTGTTGTTGTTGGTCTGTGGGGTAGTCTTACAGAATTCTTTCTGTCTGTCTTCTACATTTGCGCATTAGTATTAGTATGTCTAGTATTAGTATAAATTTGCGCATTCGTTTTAACACATTCTGTATGCCAAGGTTTTTTATATAGTTGTTATAGTTATATAAGTCTGCCAGCTCTAAGTTGTCACAAAAGTATGCCAGCAATCCGCAACCTTCTTTGAGGCTCAGGTTTTGAGGTTACAATTACAAATACACATCCTCTCATCTCGTTGAAATGTCAAAGGTCAAAGTGCAAGGTTACTTTTCATTCACCTAGGAGTTTTGGGATAGTGTTCCACTATTAAGCCATGTGAACTTTCCAATGGATGGTGCATGATTTCTAAAGCCTTCCGTCCTTCTCCGTGGAAACGGCAGGTTAGCCACCAACGCCAACACCGTGGAGACCGTCCTGCACGGGAGCGTGGGCCTGTTGACCCCTCGCAGCGGAGGTCAGCTGGTGACCCTGCAGTGCTACGTGTCCCCCTACGACGTGTTCGAGGAGGGCACCGGCAACCAGCTCAGCTTCACCGACTCCAACAGTAAGGAGACAACAAAGAGTCAAAGCAGAGAAAAAACATTAGTCATGTTCTTTATCATAGAGGGAAAAACATTTCAAAATATTTTAAAAACAATCTAATCCACAAAAAAGAGTTTTGGTAAGAAAATGCATTACAAATTGGAGAAGGAAACACGAAGACTAAAATACTATTACTATTAATCACATAGACAGTCATTCTTGATATTTTCCATGGGGAACCTTTACTTTGAAACGTAATCATGCCCCCCTCCCTCATCTTCCTGTCTTTGTTCTTCCTGTTTCTCCTCAGTCCCTCGTTCCTTGGGGGTGAGTGTGTCTGTGACCGTGGAGGGGACCACTGCCGTGTACAAGCTTCCCATCGCCCCTCTCATCACAGGATCACACCCGGTGGACAACAGGGGGTAGGTCACGTCACACCACACGTCACACCGCGTCACAGCCTAAAACCCGGCCGACCTCAAGCAGATGGGTCCCCCCTTATGTGCCGTGGTTCTGCTTAAGGTTCCTTACTGACTAACAGGGAGTTTTTTTTCTTGCCCGTGTTGCCATTGTGCTTGCACTAAGGGGGTTTCAGGCTCTGGGCTCTGTAAAGCGCCTAGAGACAATTGTATTGTTATGGCGCTATATAAATAAAATTGGATTGAATTGAAAACCAGTACCCAGCGTTCTTATGTGCTTTTAAGTGAGGCTCTTCGCTCCGGATCCACATGAAGTCTTGCATGCAGGCTTAGGTGGTTTGTGTGTAATCTGTTTGGAGCCGAGTTGTGGTTTTCGTGCATATTTAGTTATAATATCAGAAAGGTTAGAGTCAATGCTCAGGAGTACTCTCATTATGGAGTGCCCTGATTAAGAGAGAGGTCTCCCTCTGTCTCACACACTCTCTCTCCCCCTCTCTCTCTCTCTAATCTCTCTCTCCCTCTCTCCCTCTCTAATCTCTCTCTCTCTCTCTCTCCCTCCATCTCTCTCTCCCTCTCTCTCTCTCTCTCCATCTCCATCGCACTCTTATTTCTCTCCCCCTCTCTCTCTCCCTCTCTCCCCCTCTAATCTCTCTCCCTCTCTAATCTCTCTCCCCCCCCCTCTCTCTCTCTCTCTTCCTCCATCTCTCTCTCTCCATCTCCATCACACTCTCTTATTTCTCTCTCACTCTCTCTCTCTCCCCTCTCCCTCTCTCCTTCTCTCTCTCTGTCTCTCTCTCTCTCAGGACCCCTTCATTCTCCTCTGTGACCAACTCTAACTGTGTGGACCTGCCCGCCTGTTTTTTCCTGAAGATAAATCGGGCCATGCCTTTCTCCTTCTCCTTTATCCAGAGGATGGGGAGTGCAACAGGTGTGTGTCTGTGTGTGTGTCTCTGTGTGTGTCTCTGTGTGTGTCTGTCTGTCTGTCTGTGTGTGTCTGTGTGTGTCTGTGTGTGTCTGTCTGTGTCTGTCTGTGTCTGTGTGTGTGTCTGTGTGTGTGTGTGTGTGTGTGTGTGTGTGTCTGTGTCTGTGTCTGTGTCTGTGTGTGTGTCTGTGTCTGTGTCTGTGTCTGTGTCTGTGTGTGTGTGTGTGTGTTTGTATGTGACAGAGCCTCACTATCCCCTGTCCCCCAGGTATCCCTGTATTTGAGACGCACCCCAAGTTGACCTCCCTCTACGAGCTCATCATCCAGTCCCAGCTGCAGGAGGAAGGAGAAACCCACCCCCACCCCTCCACTCACAACATGCGCTTCTATGCAGTAAGTCTATCAGAACCTCGACTCATAACATGCGCTTCTATGCAGTAAGTCTATTAGAACCTCCACTCATAACATGCGCTTCTATGCAGTAAGTCTATCAGAACCTCGACTCATAACATGCGCTTCTATGCAGTAAGTCTATTAGAACCTCCACTCATAACATGCGCTTCTATGCAGTAAGTCTATTAGAACCTCCACTCATAACATGCGCTTCTATGCAGTAAGTCTATCAGAACCTCGACTCATAACATGCGCTTCTATGCAGTAAGTCTATTAGAACCTCCACTCATAACATGCGCCAAGTTTCAAGTCCAAGTTTCTGTACACTTCAGACCACCTTAGGAGTTAAGTGCCTTATTTTGAGATTGTGATCACGTAGGGATGATCTTGGAATTATGTGTCTTACATTCTAAATTCTGAATTAAGTCTTTGTTTACTTCTTGTTGCCACCCTCCCCACCTTCCCAGTCATTGCCAGGGCAACAGCATTGTTACTTCCTGAATGGAGATGCACCGGTGCAGGACGGGTTGTCCCTCCAGGGGGCGCAGGTGTCCAGGATCCCCTTCAGACACCCGGCACAGGTGCCCGCCCTGCTGGACATAATCCGACACCAGGCCGCCTACAACAATTTGATTGGCAGCTGCGTGAAACGCACACAACTCAAAGAAGGTGAGAAGAGAGCATGGTAGTGGTGTCCGCACTTATGTATTTAATCAATCAATCAATCAATCAATCAATCAATCAATTTGTTTATTTGATCAAGAGGGACAGTGTACATTCATGAACATTAAAATGTAAATGCACCCAATTATAGCCAAAAAGCTAGTTTCCATTGGCAGTCCCCCAACCTAAAAAAGGCATTAACGTATATCAAACATAACATTGACAATAAATCAAAAAAATAAAATAAGATACAATAAAATAAAATACAATGCCACTAATAGTTAATGCCACTGACATGTCCTCCGCTACTGCAGTATGTTACGTTTTATCACCCTGATCAACACACGCGTTAGACTCATCACCCTGATCAACACACGCGTTAGACTCGTACTTGAGGAATGTTGGTGTATTATTAATAACAGAGATCCCATGATTCCTATGTAACCTGACGGAGCTTGAGCAGTTTTGTAAAGAATGGGGAAAAATTGTAGTGTCCAGATGTGCAAAGCTGATAGAGACCTACACACACAGGCTCAAAGCTGAGAGAGAACTACACACACAGGCTCAAGGCTGTAAAGGCTGCCAAAGGTGCATCTACTTAAGCCTGACTTGAAGGGGGCGATACTTTGTAGGAATCTGTTTTCACTTTGAGATGATACTACAGTGGTAACCTCTGTTGCTATTACTGCTGTTGCTACTGTCACAACAATTACGAGTAACAGCAGTTGTAATAGCAGTTGTGAAGTTGTGAAGCATTGTGAAGTTCTCTGATGTGTGTTGTTCTTGTTGTTGTTCTCTGATGTGTGTTGTTGTTGTTCTCTGATGTGTGTTGTTGTTGTTCTCTGATGTGTGTTGTTGTTGTTGTTCTCTGATGTGTGTTGTTGTTGTTCTCTGATGTGTGTTGTTGTTGTTCTCTGATGTGTGTTGTTGTTGTTCTCTGATGTGTGTTGTTGTTGTTGTTGTTCTCTGATGTGTGTTGTTGTTGTTCTCTTATGTGTGTTGTTGTTGTTCTCTGATGTGTGTTGTTGTTGTTCTCTGATGTGTGTTGTTCTTGTTGTTGTTCTTTGATGTGTGTTGTTGTTGTTCTCTTATGTGTGTTGTTGTTGTTCTCTGATGTGTGTTGTTGTTCTCTGATGTGTGTTGTTCTTGTTGTTGTTCTCTGATGTGTGTTGTTGTTGTTCTCTGATGTGTGTTGTTGTTGTTCTCTGATGTGTGTTGTTGTTGTTCTGTGATGTGTGTTGTTGTTGTTCTCTGATGTGTGTTGTTGTTGTTGTTGTTGTTCTCTGATGTGTGTTGTTCTTGTTGGCAGATACCCCAGGCCTGCTGCAGTTTGAGGTGTGCCCTCTCACAGACTCCAGTTTCAGTGTGTCCTTCCAGCATCCAGTCAACGAGTCACTGGTTTGTGGTAAGGACCCAAGATCAAGCTCTTTCCTCTCTTTACTGTTTTTCACACTGGTTGCAATCTCGCTGTTGCTACGGTCACAACAAACACAAGTAAAAGCAGTTGTAACGCATCAATAACTGTAATATTACGGCCGTAACCCTCAATGTTTGCACCAAATAGACCCAACTCAGGAAGCGTGTGCATGATGAGTGTGTAGAGGAATCGCATGCATGTAAAGACACTGTTTGCAATCTCGCTGTTGCTACGGTCACAACAAATACAAGTAAAAGCAGTTGTAACGCATCAATAACTGTAATATTACGGCAGTAACCCTCAATGTTTGCACCAAATAGACCCAACTCAGGAAGCGTGTGGATGATGAGTGTGTAGAGGAATCGCATGCATGTAAAGACACTGTTTGCAATCTCGCTGTTGCTACGGTCACAACAAATACAAGTAAAAGCAGTTGTAACGCATCAATGATGAGTGTGTAGAGGAATCGCATGCATGTAAAGACACTGTTTGCAATCTCGCTGTTGCTACGGTCACAACAAACACAAGTAAAAGCAGTTGTAACGCATCAATGATGAGTGTGTAGAGGAATCGCATGCATGTAAAGACACTGTTTGCAATCTCGCTGTTGCTTTTGTTTGTCTGGCTGGTTGATTAAGGTTAAGGCTGCTGAATAAAGTTTAGATTTTCATAGATGGAGACGGAGTAGATTGCGCAGGACATTTTACAAACACCACACTTACATTTTGTCTTTGCATCTAATCCCCATTTGGTATGTCATTGGGAAAGACTGACCGTGTCGTTCACTTCTTTCTCTCTGTCCATGTTTCCCCCTCCCTCTCTGTCTGTCTTTCAACCTCTCTTCTTCCCCCATTCTCTCTCTCCCTCTCTGTCTGTGTATCTATCCATCTCTCTTTTCCCCCCATTCTCTCTCTCCCTCTCTATCTATCCATCTCTCTTATTCCCCTATTCTCTCCCTCTCTGTCTTTGTATCTATCCATCTCTCTTCTTCCCCCATTCTCTCTCTCTCCCTCTCTATCTATACATCTCTCTTCTTCCCCCATTCTCTCTCTCTCCCTCTCGATCTATCCATCTCTCTTCTTCCTCCATTCTCTCCATCTCTATCTCTGTTTCAGTGGTAATGGACGTGAGTGACTCCAGGCAGGTCTTGTGTAAACTCTATAAGGGACTATCAGATGCTCTGATCTGTACAGATGAATTCATCACTAAAGTTGTCCAGAGGTACGTCTAACCTTAACTTAGCAGTTTCTTTTCAATCAAGTCTGTTTTCTCAATAATGGTACAACTTCCCACCAACACTTCTTGAATGAAAAAACACTACGTTTGTGAGCTCGAGTTCCTTGAAGTGTGCTGCAGTAGTTTGCCTCACTGCTGTATGTGAAGTGCTTTGGGAATATCTAGGCAGGTGCTTAGGGAACAGCATATGAGATTCCTGTAGACACGTATTCATATATTTATTTGTTTACTTCTCGTGACCTTCATTCTGATGTAATAGAATTAACCAAATCTGTGAAACCTATTGGACCAGAATAATTGTTGTATAATAATATATGTATAATATAATAATAATAATAATAATAATAATATAATAATGATGTAATTCACAATGCATTTCTGAAACTTTCTTGGGTTCGCTCCTTGCTGTCTCTAGGTGCATGTCCATCCCAGTCACTATGCGAGCCATCAGGCGTAAGGCGGAGACCATACAGGCCGACACCCCTGCGTTGTCCCTGATCGCGGAGACTGTGGAGATCATGGTCAAGAAGAACCTGCCCCCTACTGGAAGCCCTGGGTATGGCATGGGCACCGGAGGTGACGGTAGCAACCCCATGGGCCTCCCCGGAGTTGGGGGAGGGAGCACACCCACGGGCGGGGGCACCAGCGGAGGGGGATCGTTCAACACGCTGTTCAACATGCCCCGGGGGTCAGGAGGGGCAGGAGTGGACAATATGGGGCAGGTGGGAGGTGGCATTCAGGGGCAGCAGCAGCAGCACCAGCAACAACAACAGCAGCAACAGCAGCAGCAACAAGGTCACGGCTCCGACGACTTTAGCAAGGTTACGCAGAACCCCATCTTGACCTCACTGTTGCAGATCAGCGGCAACGTCGGTTCAAGCCCCTCCACCCAGAACACCCCTGGGGGGTCCCAGCCCCCCCAGACCCCCCCGCCAACCTCTTCCCCTGCCAGCAACACCAAGAACCACCCCATGTTGATGAACCTACTGAAGGATAACCCCTCGGCGGACTTCGCCACGTTGTACGGAAGCAGCCCCTTAGAGAGGCAGAATTCATCCGGGTCGCCCAGAACCGATAACCAGGGCCAGGCCTGCCCCGGAGGACCTGGTACGAAGGGTAAAAAGAAGCGACCCCGAGACAAAGGGGTGGTGGGTCCAGGTGGTGTCGGTCTGAAGCAACAGCAGCAGCAGTCCCAATCACAGCAGCAGCAGGCCGGTGGATCCCTTCCGCAGCACCACCACCCGCACCACCCGACGGAGGATGACTTCCACCGCGAGCTCTTCTCCATGGACGTCGACGCGTCCCAGAACACAATTTTCGACGTCAACCTGCCGGGTGACGGCCTGGACACCCCCCACAGCATCACGCCAGCCCCCAGCCAGTGTGGGACCCCCCCGACCGGAGCCGGGATGCCCTACCACCCCCAGTCCCACGTGCAGGCCTCGTCGCAGGCTCAGCCATCCAGTATGCGGATGTGTCGACTGTCCAGCTCTGATAGCATAGGCCCTGACATAAACGACATCCTGTCAGAAATCCCGGAGCAGGCCCCTAAAGGAAGTGGCAGTGGTCACGGGCAGCACCACATGGGAGGGGAGGAAGGGGGGTCTCTCGGTACCCCTCCCAGAGATTCCTCCAGCTCGGGGCAGGGTAGCGGGGTATTTGACACGGACCTCTTCAACACTAACAGCAATGAGAATCCTTTCCCTGACGCAGCGGACCTCCTCGTCGAGGCTGCGACAGCGGCCACTCCCAACAGCGACACCTCGTCCACCAACTTCTTCCCTGACACGGTGGAATTCAACCCAGAACTACTGACCGGCCAAGGAACATTCTCCCAGAATTATTTTGACGATAGCTCCCCCAGCCCAGACCCGGACTTAGACCTGAAGGGGTTCGGGGGAGGTAGCCAGCAGAACACCCCGTCGAGCACCCCTCAGAACCCCACCTCTCACGGCCACAGCACGCCTGACGCCTCCCTCAAGGACCCCTTCGACATAAGCATGGTGTTCTGCGGGAACAGCGGAGGGGGCAAGCCTCTTCCGGGACCAGCTCCCGATTTAGGAGACCCCCACCCCTCCCACTCGGGAGGGAGCCCGAGCCCTCTTATGGTGGGTATAGGAGGAGGTGGTGGTGGTGAGTTCAAGAGTGGCGAAATGAAGGTGAAACCGCAACAACAACAACAACAACAGCAACAACAGCAACAACAACAGCAGCAACAACAGCAACAACAACAGCAGATGATGAGGGGGAAGGATGATAACGGAGGAGGAGGAGGAGGAGGTGGAGGAGGGGTGGGTGGTGTGGGAATGGGGATGACTGGCATGGGGGGCTCTGAGGTGAAGCAGGTGAAGCGGAGCCGCACCCCGTCTAGCGAGGGCAAGTCCAAAGACAAGCCACCCAAGCGCAAAAAGCTAGACCCCGATAGCAAGTCACCCTCGCACAGCTCTGGGGGGCGACCCTACACCCCGCCCAGCGGAAGCATGGGTTCGGGGGTCTCCATGGGTGGAGGCGGGTCAAAGTCGCCTGGGAGTTCAGGTCGATCGCAAACCCCGCCCGGAGGGGCCACCCCACCCATTCCTAAAATCACCATTCAGATCCCCAAGGGCACGATAACAGGAGGGAAGACGTCCTCGCATGGGGGTTACACCTCCAGCAGCTCATCGGGGGGAAGCTCAGGGGGCACGAGTAGCTCGGGCGGAGGCAAGAGCCACCACTCACACTCCTCTTCCTCAGGGAAGATCAAGAGTAGCAAGATGGAAGGCTCCATGGGCCAAAGCGGCAGCTCCAAACCGGTGGGTGGAGGGAGTGGCGGGGGCATGCCCTCCCAGTCCAAAAGCTCCTCCCAGGGGATGGGTGTGGGCAAGCCAGGCACCTCCCCCATTACTAAGCATGGAATGTCCGGATCAGGAAGTAGCGGAACAGGAAGTGGGAACAAGATGAAACCTCAAGGCGGCAAACCTCCTGGGTCCCTCATGAACCCCAGCATCAAGCCAAACATCTCTCCTTCCCACTCCCGCTCAGGGGGCTCTGAGAAACTCTCTTCCCCCATGAAGCATCAGCAAGGACAGGTTCCCGGCACCCCTCCCTCTTCTAAGGCAAAGTCCCCCATAGGCTCAGGTGGGGGAGGTCCGGGGGCATCCAAGTCCTCCTCCAGTGGTGGCATGGGTTCCCAGAAGCAGATGGGGGGAGGTTCCTCCTCTAGCTCCTCCTCTTCCTCTTCCAGTTCCTCAGCCAGCTCTTCTTCTGGGTCGATTCCTTTTTCCTCAGGTAGCCAACCACAATACGGCGGAGGAGGGGGGAGTGGTGGTGGTGGGGGAGGGGGAGGGGGAGGAGGAGGAGGGGGTGGGGGCAGTGGAGGGGGAGGAGGTGGCGGGGGAGGGGGAGGAGGGAGCAACAACCCCAACGCCAAAGGGAAGTCTCCCAGCCGCAATAAGAAACCCTCACTCACTGCAGTGATCGACAAGCTGAAAAATGTTGGCGGTGTGGGTATAGGCGGAGAGGAAGGCCCAGAGGGAGGCTGTGGAGGGGGTGGAGGTGTGCCCCCTGGTGGTGGAGGAGGGGGTGTGCCTCCCAATATGGGCCCCACCTCCTCCAAACATAGCATGTCCTCGCAGGGCGGGGAGTACAAGCGTGACAAAGTCGACAAGGAGGGCAAGTCCAAGGTGTCCGTCTCCGGAGGCAACAGCAGCAGCGACAAGAAGATGATGGACTCCAAAAGCGGAGGCGTGAGCAGCACTGGGGTTGCCAAGATCATCATCAGCAAGCCGGATGGGGGGTCCCCCAGCATCAAGCAGAAGGTGACCCTCCAGAAGCCAGAAGGGTGTGGGGACGGCTCAATGCGACCCCAGCACATGAAGGCGTCGCCTCTCTTCACGGGCTCCACCCCTAAGCATGACCGTAGTTCGCCGAGCCACAGCCGCTCACCGGGCTACACGCCGCTGAACCCCGACAGCGAGAGCGAGTCGGGCAGCAGTTCGGTGGCAGAAAAATCGCACCAGAACTCGCCAAGCTCGGACGACGACCAGTCCATGAGGCCCTGCCACCAGCCGGCACAGGACTACCTTAGCTCCATGTCCGTGAGCCTCGGCGAAAAACACAAGAAGCACAAGAAGGAGAAGAAGAAGCAGAAAGAGAAGGAGCGAGAGCGGGAGCGTGACCGAGACAGAGACAGAGACCGTGAGCGGGAGCGGGACAAGGAGAAAAAGAAGTCGTCCATGTCCTGCGGGCCGTCGTCACACCCCATGAAGGCAGACAGCTGGTCCCGCTCGCCCATCTCTGCATCCGACCCCTCCATGTCCATGCTTGGGTCGGAGCGTACGTCCAGATCTGACCCCTCGATGTCCATGCTCGGGTCGGAGCGTACGTCCAGGCCCAGCCCCGTCTACATGCGCACCGAGGACGATGACCTCATGGACTCCGCTCTCACAGGCAACCTCGAGCCTTTTAAGTGAAGCAAAAGTTAAAAGGATTTTAAACTTTTTTTAAATGTGTGAGGCGCCTACCATCATGCAGAACTGCACAAGGCGTTTTTGATGGGGACATATGCATCCTGCTTTCATCGCAAATTCCTCGGTTTGCCATTTGTATCTTCTCAGAAAATCAGGGTGCAGGATGTCTTGTTCTCGGTGTCAGGAAGGGAAGGATATCCAGGTATTTTTAATCAAGCAATTCTGATGGAAGATGGAATGTTCACCAGGATTCTAGATCTGTTGTTCTATGATTCGATTGAATCCGTACTGTGAAGTGATTTCCAATGAGGCTGCCATTGTTACATTAAGTTATTAAAGAATATTTGTTTGCTACAATATGTTAAATGTATCAAACCAAAAACATTTTAATTACAACACAACACAAAAGATGCATGTCACTGTATTTTTAAAAGAACTGTAAAATGTATTGTATTTTTCCCTCTCAACACCAATTTTTCAGTATATATCTACAACACAGCCAATTGTACAGTGTTACCTGCCTTAATTTAGTTTAACATTTTTTAAAGATTTTATTACATTATATGTCATCTTTTTTGATGAAACATGTTTTAATGTTAGCTGGTAGTTTTTGCAAGTGCAAATTAGCAGGTTTAGCTGTTCCTTTGATTTTATTTCACTCTGATTTTACGTTTGTTACGTAGCTAGTTTCATGCTATTGAAATAAACATTTCAATGCTGAACATCAACTGTGGTCCGTGTTCTGTGGCTTGTCATGTCTCATAATGTCCAGTAGGTGGTAGCAATGGGCTATGCCCTGCCAGAATGCTGCCCACAGGCTTATCATAGCTGCAAATCAGAAGCACTTCACTGAGTTAATGTAAGGCAAAGATGCTGAGGATGAGTAAATAGATGGTCATGCCATCTAAGTCTCTTTATTTTGTTGTTTGATTCAAATCTTGAGCCAAGTCTGTAGGCATAGTAATGGCCTTCAGGTGGTTCCAATCTGAATTTAAAAGCTGCCCTTGCTCATAAAGTTACTGACGGTTTCCTGTTAGTATTAAATTAAAGTTCATTAAATTCAAGTTTCCCCCCATTGTGTGTAATGGTGTGGAGTCCTGCGTGTATGGTGTGGAGTCCTGCGTGTATGGTGTTTTCTAGAAACGACAAGAGATGCCAGTCTGTAGTTTTTGTCATTTTGTCCCTCTACCTACAGGCGATTTGGGTTCATGATTTTGGAGGCAACAGTTAGGATACATTTACATACAAGTACATTTACCCACCACGCTTCTGTCATTCAGCATTAAATTACTTTATTACTTTATTTATTTATTTATTTATTTTGCCTTCTATATCCTGTTCTATATCAGGAGCATTTTTTGTTAAAATATTATCTCTTGGTCTTTCCCCCACATAACCTTTGCAGAAACACACTGCTGTTCTACGTCTCCACTCCTCCCTTCCCAGCTGTCGGTTCTGACCGGATCAGACCCGAGCCATATCTCAGTCGGATCGGACCTGAGCCATATCTCAGTCGGCTCTGACTTGATCAGACTTGTGCCATATCTCAGTCGGATCGGACTTGATCAGACTTGCCATATCTCAGTCGGATCGGACCTGAGCCATATCTCAGTCGGATCCAGATCTGCGTCAGCCTCTCACTGCTCTCACTGACTTACATCATCAACCCTTCACCTCCAGATGCTCTCTCTCGCGCTCCCTCCCTCTCTCTTTCTCTCTCCCTCTCCTCTGCATCCCTCTTTCTCCCTCTCTCTCTCTTTCTCTCTCCCTCCCTCCCTCTCTCTCTAGCACACCCCCTGATTCCATAATTAATAAAACCCTCACATCAAATTAAACACCGCAGTGTGCGTTCCTACACCCAACCTGATCATGACCTCTCATACACATGCTCACATTCTCCTGTACAAACACACACACACACACTCTTGCTCATAGCCTCCTGTACACACACACACACACACACATACATAACCTCACATACTCACGCTCACATTCTCCTACACACACACAAAAAAAAAAACGAAATTTCCCTCTGGATTAATAAAGTATCCATCTATCTATCTGTCTATCTATCTCATAACCTCATATACACACATACTCACGCTGACATTCTCCTACACACACTCGTAACCTCATATACACACACCCTCACGCTCACATCCTCATATCAGATCTTTGTTCTTAACCTTCTATGTCATTATGCTGACTCGCACACACTCACACACACTCCTTTTCACACTGTTGGTCCCATACTGAACCTTCTCCTAACCATGCATACACACACACACACACACTCCTTTTCACACTGTTGGTCCCATACTGAACCGTCTCCTAACCATGCATACACACACACACACACACACATATCCACGCTCTCACACACTCCTTTTTAACACAACACACTGCAATTTGTGGTCCTAATCCAAACCCTCTCATAACGTCTTATACACACAGACAGACACAGACACACAATCAGATATATGCATCTTCAATGTGGTCACATTCCAAACCATCCTCATAACCTCACAAACACACACACACACTCGGCCGCAAGTAGTAGTAGCAGCAGCAGCGAGGCTGCGTCGGTGTGCAAGGCTGTGAAGTTATCACTGCAGAGCACACACACACACACACACACTTCCATTCTCTGGCTTCTTCCCAAACGCCTAAACAGGTGGCCAGCTCAGCTGAACTGTGAGTGCCCCCTACCTACAACCCCCCCCCCAATTACCCCCGAGCATCCCCTTTCTGATGAGTTTGTCTTATCAGAGATGCACCATTTAGCTAATGCACGGCGGTTTTGCTGACACCCAGGATCACAGAGAGGCGAAACCCAGAAAGGCCTGGCTGCTTTAAGCAGCTGCAGACCTGCCCAGTGAGATAACAGCGCTCTCATCGCGGCTCCGTGACCACTGAGGTAGCGCTCGGGTGTTCAATGATACATACGGCTGGGTAATTATACCCTTGTGTACTGCTCTTGAGCCTGTGGATTTGGAGAAGCTGCTTTCGATTGTAGTTTGTGAGAACATTAAGATGAAGTAGGTAACACCAGGAAATGTAGTAACTATTATCTCTATGAAACAGAAAGTGTTCACTTTTAGGGGAGTCTTAAATTACATTTATGCATCCACATGGATTTATGGCAACCACTAATGAGGGAGCCATTTTGAAATGACCCTTATTAAAAAAAAAAAAAACAACAACATGAAGCTTGCATGGTTTCAGGGAAATTGAGTATGAGTATATTGAATATACATTAGTATTTGATATATATATATATATGTGTGTGTGTATATGAATGTAAGTATGTATATATACATGTGTATATATATATATATATATATACATTTATATATATATATATATGTATGTATGTTGAGGCTTTTTCAGTAGGGTGTTTTTATATTAAACAATACACACTATAGCATTTTATGTAATCGGAGCAGTTTGAGTCGTGCCATACACTCATGTTCATGGAGTGTGTGGTTGTTATTTCCCCTTGATAGCGTCAGGTACCATGAAGAGGACGCCATATGTGACAGGAGCGCTTCGCTTCGTCTTCTTGGATTGCTGGTGCAGATTCATTGGCTTTGGTTCCCTTAGACAACCCCATCAGCTCCGCCCACTCAGAAACTCGGCCAATCCGATAATTGCAGGCGCCGGCGGACGGCCAGGAGTGGCTCAGACATGATTGGCCCGGGTTCTTAAAAAGTGATGTCGTTTTGGGTTGACTTTGGGTGGGGTGGGGTGGGGTGGGGGGCATCCAAATGTTACATCACCTAGGTTTAGTCACTAGGTTGACTTAAAGGTGCAGTCCTTGATCCTGGTTGTTGATATTTTGAGCTCAACAGCCAATCAAATGCACCGCTTTCTTCCATGCCAGAACATAAAGAGCCAGAGCAGGTTTTTGTTTGTGTGTTTGTTTGTTTGTTGTTATTATTTAGTGCACATTCTGGGCGAACAGCTAGAGTAACTTGAGGAGAACTGCATTTGTCTTCTGTCATTGATGCCGTTGTCCGCTGTGAAAATCTGCCGGCACCTCAGGCAAGTGCCTGTCTTGGTTTAGCCATGAATAGTATATGACTCTGAGGACATCAGATTTGGGAGTTGTTTATTTTATATACGTTGTGAAAAGTAAACATACAAAATATCCGTACAGTGGCTCACCCATCTCGTTTGGTTGATAAGGTTTGGGTGGGCTCCACTGGAAAGGTCTGCCCTGCTGAACCCAGCCCTCCTTATATGGCAAACAGCAGGTCTAGAGTGATTTATCATTTTCTACACAAGGCCAACACTTGTATTAGAAATTATGCGTATTGCAAATTTCATTGTGCAAAGCATGCCATATGCCAAACATGAAATATTAAGAAGGTCTGGGGTGGTTGTTTATTGTCCTTGAGAATATAGTGTGCCGGTCCGGAACAGTGATACTCCCTGTTCTTCTTATCTCTTGAACTTAAATAGACACTGCCTGTGACACTTCCTGTGAGAGAATTCATCCGACTCTCACAGACTGCTTGCTGTTAACTCTGTGTGTTTCTGATCCTTCTGCAGAAGTCCAATAAACGTATTACTAATATCTAATTATAAGACTGATCTCGCGTTAGACTGGTTATTATCAGATTTCCACCACAAACAGCATTTAAATAGCCTTTGCATGGCTGACACTGCATTTTGATAGCCTCGCAGCATTGAGGTTCATGAGATGTGTGGCATGCGTGAACCACAGATATTCTCCCCCTGTTTCTTCTGAACAAGTGGCGTCGTGGCCAAACTGCCTCTCACGTCTTGTTTTTTTTCACAGCCTTGACTGTACCTGTCCTCAGTGCTGGAGGGCATTGATTAGGCATCACGTGCTAGATATCATGCAGGATGGATCACCATCGGCTAATCAATTAAAGCAATCCACAGTCTTTTTTTTTTTTTTTTTCTCTCCCCGACGACCACAGTGATTGCTCCTGACATGCAGAAGACTGTATTTGCTGCATGTTGGATGCCCGTTGCCTGCTAATCTTTGTTCCAGTCACGCCAGTTCCAGTCATTAGTGGGAGGATGCTTAAGTAAGTAAACACAGGTTGTGAGTCATCACATTAGGATGCAGGAGCTCAATCAGTCTGGGCCGGGGCTGCCTACACACAGGCCACTGGTATTCTCCAGATCAGATCAGAGTGTCTCGTTCAGATAGCGGCTTATTACGTACGTCTAACGTACGTCTGACATGCAGAAGACTGTATTTGCTGCATGTTGGATGCCCGTTGCCTGCTAATCTTTGTTCCAGTCACGCCAGTTCCAGTCATTAGTGGGAGGATGCTTAAGTAAGTAAACACAGGTTGTGAGTCATCACATTAGGATGCAGGAGCTCAATCAGTCTGGGCCGGGGCTGCCTACACACAGGCCACTGGTATTCTCCAGATCAGATCAGAGTGTCTCGTTCAGATAGCGGCTTATTACGTACGTCTTTGCCAGGCTGTTGTGCCGAACACACTGATGTCAAGACTTCAGTGGGCGTTTGTGTTTTTTGAGAATGTGACACCTGTGTTGAATTCGTAAGTTGCAGTGAACTCAAAGCAAATGAAAAACAACTAGAAAAAGAAAACGTTTGCCTTTGTTTGCTTTCTTGAACGCACCTCTGATTTAGATGTTTTGGATGCCATTTTTTTTCCATAATATTTTACAAAGCACAGCAGGTGAATCTAGTGTGCCAGTGTCTGCTGTTCCAAACACGCAGGTATGCAGGGCGATCATGCGGAAAAACTGACTAGTTAAAAGAAACCCGTTGAATAAATGTATTTTTTTGCATTATGTGGGTTTTTTAGAACGAGTTCGTCTCACTGTCCATCTGTGCTCTAAGGCTGAATGATCTAGAATGCTCTGACATGATATGCTTTCAGAAAGGTGACTGAATGATCTAGAATGCTCTGACATGATATGCTTTCAGAAAGGTGACTGAATGATCTAGAATGCTCTGACATGATATGCTTTCAGAAAGGTGACTGAATGATCTAGAATGCTCTGACATGAAATGCTTTCAGAAAGGTGACTGAATGATCTAGAATGCTCTGACATGATATGCTTTCAGAAAGGTGACTGAATGATCTAGAATGCTCTGACATGAAATGCTTTCAGAAAGGTGACTGAATGATCTAGAATGCTCTGACATGAAATGCTTTCAGAAAGGTGACTGAATGATCTAGAATGCTCTGACATGAAATGCTTTCAGAAAGGTGACTGAATGATCTAGAATGCTCTGACATGATATGCTTTCAGAAAGGTGACTGAATGATCTAGAATGCTCTGACATGAAATGCTTTCTGAAAGGTGACGACCACAACGCCCTGTTCCAGCGTCTGAGGAGCGTTTGGGTCTGATGGAGCTCATGACGCATATGGTTGCCAAGCTGCTGTGTTGCTGTGTTGAGCACATGGGTGCCAGACCTTAGTGTATGCGTTTTCTGAGAGTGTGGTACCTGTGTTGAAATGTGGACCAATGCCAGATCAACACTAGAGTGGCTGACTTAAAAAAAAAAAAAAGCACAGAAAAAAAATCCTTCAAGCAATGTGCTGAGGCTTTCTCTCACGGCAGTCTCTCCACACATTACCCTTTTACCACATTACACACACACACACACACACACATTACCCTTTTACCACATTGCACACACGCGCACACACACACACAGACAGACAAACACACATACACAGACACGCGCGCACGCGCACGCGCACGCACACGCACACACATTACCCTTTTACCACATTACGCACACGCGCACACACACGCACACAGACAGACAAACACACACACACATACACAGACGCACACGCGCACGCACACGCACACGCACACACACACACACACACACACACATTACCCTTTTACCACATTACATTTGTCTGAATAGACACATTATCATGAATGCTTTCGAACACAAATACAAACTACCATACGATGAAGTACAACAGCATAGCATTCCTGAGCCAGATTACAAACATGGGAGAGGCAGAATTAAAGCGCGCGCACACATAAACACACACACACACACCAGGAGGAAGGATCAAACTTGAAGAGGAAAAGTAAACACACTCATAGCCCTGTCCTCTAAGCCCCTGCAGTGAACACACACACATATGCGCGCACACACACACACGCACTTATAGCCCTGTCGTCTTAGCCGCTACTGTCAACACACACACACACATGCGCGCATGCACACACACACACACACATGCACACACACACACACACACTCACTTATAGCCTTGTCGTCTTAGCCCCTGCAGCCAGCCAGTGCTGTCTCACATGTGTGTGTAATTTGTGTTGTTGGCGTTCACACTGGCTGTCATCCTTTGGGCGATCTGAGGATGGGAGAGACACTTCACACACACCCTCTCTCTTTTTTCTCACTCTCTTTCTCTTTCTTTATCTCCTTTCATCTCTGTCCTTTCTGCCTCCATCTCTCTATTTTTCTCTCCCTAGAGCTTTCACACACACACACACATACCAACATACACACACACACACACACACACACAAACACACATACCAACATAGACACTTAACTCTTCTTTGTTGTTCCTCTTGATCGTACACACACACACACTTTTTCATTCTCTCTCTCACTCTTTATCACTCTTCACACTCTTTCCTTCACTTTTTTGTGTCTCACACCTTTTTCTCTCACTTCATTGCCTATCTCACTTCATCACCCTCTCATTTATTTCTCTCTCCCTCCCTCCTTCCTAGACTTTCATTTTTTCTTCCCAGTGACCTTTCTAAAAGTGCTGATCTGTCATTTCTGCTTGCCTTCCTCAGCTCTTAGCACCCCCCCCCCCCCACCTGGACTCTCCCCCCCCCCCCCTTCCTCCCTTGTCTTTTCTTCCCTCCAATAACTTTCATTTGCATCGACTCTCCCCCCCCCCCATCCCCGGGCCGATATAACCGTATCATAAACATGTCATAGAGTGGCATACAGTGTCACAAGTCACCTTGACAGTTGATGTCCACGAGTTTGACAGTGTCATGTTACCATTATGTGTCGTTATGACAACATACCCCCTCTTTCTTACTCTTCTTTTCCCCCTTTAGTCTGTCTTTCTCTTTCTCCTTCCCTTATATTCCTCCTTTCTTTCCCTTTGTTCATAACTCGTCTGAGCACATCTACATGCTCTACCATCCAGCCCCTCACGCCCACTCCTGCCTGTTGCCCTAGCCCATGAGAGAGCTCCATGCCTGGGGGAAGGAGAGCTGGAGCCTGGCCTCTCTGCTCTGGAGCTGTGAGGGCTGGGCTGAGAGAAGCTGTTCTGTCCTCAGCATACTGGAGCACAGGCGACAGGAAGCTGGAGCACAGGCGACAGGAAGCTGGAGCACAGACGACAGGAAGCTGCAGCACAGACGACAGGAAGCTGGAGCACAGGCGACCGGAAGCTGGAGCACAGGCGACAGGAAGCTGGAGCACAGGCGACAGGAAGCTGGAGCACAGGCGACAGGAACCTGGAGCACAGGCGACAGGAAGCTGGAGCACAGACGACAGGAAACTGGAGCACAGGCGACAGGAAACTGGAGCACAGGCGACAGGAAGTGGTGTGGAGCCGAGGGCCTCAGCCTTGAGCCTGCAGACACTTTTTTCTCTTCTGCGTGTCTGCCTCTCCATCCCCACGATCCTCCCCTTTTGTAGTCCTTTCCTTTGGTAGTCCTCATCTTTTGTAGTCCTTTCCTTTGGTAGTCCTCATCTTTTGTAGTCCTTTCGTTTGGTAGTCCTCATCTTTTGTAGTCCTTTCGTTTGGTAGTCCTCATCTTTTGTAGTCCTTTCCTTTGGTAGTCCTCATCTTTTGTAGTCCTTTCCTTTGGTAGTCCTCATCTTTTGTAGTCCTTTCATTTGGTAGTCCTCATCTTTTGTAGTCCTTTCCTTTGGTAGTCCTCATCTTTTGGTAGTCCTTTCCTTTGGTAGTCCTCATCTTTTGTAGTCCTTTCGTTTGGTAGTCCTCATCTTTTGTAGTCCTTTCCTTTGGTAGTCCTCATCTTTTGTAGTCCTTTCCTTTGGTAGTCCTCATCTTTTGTAGTCCTTTCGTTTGGTAGTCCTCATCTTTTGTAGTCCTTTCCTTTGGTAGTCCTCATCTTTTGTAGTCCTTTCCTTTGGTAGTCCTCATCTTTTGTAGTCCTTTCGTTTGGTAGTCCTCATCTTTTGTAGTCCTTTCCTTGTGGTTTTTTAGATATGTAGGTTCTTTTATTGAATTGGTTATGAGTAGTTTTCTTTCCCCCCTTTAGTCTGTCTTTCTCTTTCTCCTTCCCTTATATTCCTCTTTTCTTTCACTTTGTTCATAACTCATCTGAGCACATCTACATGCTCTACCATCCAGCCCCTCACGCCCACTCCTGCCTGTTGCCCTAGCCCATGAGAGAGCTCCATGCCTGGGGGAGGGAGAGCTGGAGCCTGGCCTCTCTGCTCTGGAGCCTAGCCTCTCTGCTCTGGAGCCTGGCCTCTCTGCTCTGGAGCTGTGAGGGCTGGGCTGAGAGAAGCTGTTCTGTCCTCAGCATACTGGAGCACAGGCGACAGGAAGCTGGAGCACAGACGACAGGAAACTGGAGCACAGGCGACAGGAAGCTGGAGCACAGGCGACAGGAAGCTGGAGCACGGGCGACAGGAAACTGGAGCACAGACGACAGGAAGCTGGAGCACAGGCGACAGGAAGCTGGAGCACAGGCGACAGGAAGTGGCGTGGAGCCGAGGGCCTCAGCCTTGAGCCTGCAGACACTTTGTCTCTTCTGTCTGTCTGCCTCTCCATCCCCACGATCCTCCCCTTTTGTAGTCCTTTCCTTTGGTAGTCCTCATCTTTTGTAGTCCTTTCCTTTGGTAGTCCTCATCTTTTGTAGTCCTTTCATTTGGTAGTCCTCATCTTTTGTAGTCCTTTCCTTTGGTAGTCCTCATCTTTTGTAGTCCTTTCCTTTGGTAGTCCTCATCTTTTGTAGTCCTTTCATTTGGTAGTCCTCATCTTTTGTAGTCCTTTCATTTGGTAGTCCTCATCTTTTGTAGTCCTTTCAGAACAGAACAATCCTGTCCGTCCCTGACAGAGACGGACGGTTCACTTGGTCCCCGGGCGCTGAGAAGCTGCCCACTGCTCCTGGGGGGTCCTGGAGGAAGGACGTCCCGGGATGGGAAAAAAGCAGAGCAAGAATTCACGGCGACCTCAGGCCTGTGTGTGTGTGTAGTGTGTCCTGGTCGCCTCCATATATATAACACGTGTGTGTTGCTGTGAGTTGTTCGTGCAATAAAAACTGACTGCAGTCAGCCTTGTTTGTTGTTTTTGTTGTTTGTTTTGTGGTTTTTTAGATATGTAGGTTCTTTTATTGAATTGGTTATGAGTAGTTTCTTCATTTTTTATTTTTTGATGTGGAGGATTTGGTTTTGCCAGTGCAAAACCTGCAGTCAGCCTTGTTTGTTGTTTTTGTTGTTTGTTTTGTGGTTTTTTAGATATGTAGGTTCTTTTATTGAATTGGTTATGAGTAGTTTCTTCATTTTTTATTTTTTGATGTGGAGGATTTGGTTTCGCCAGTGCAATTTTTCCACCGTTGACTTGACAACCATGCATGTCGCTCACACAACTTCTCATAGAGATAAGCAGGCTTTATGAATCCTTAGCTGAACTGTCAGAGCAGGGGGCTGAATGTGTGTGTGTGTGTGTGTGTGTGTGTGTGTGTGTGTGTGTGTGTGTGTGTGTGTGTGTGTGTGTGTGTGCGTGTCGCTCACACAACTTCTCATAGAGATAAGCAGGCTTTATGAATCCTTAGCTGAACTGTCAGAGCAGGG
>NC_045174.1:21627262-21629762 GCF_900700415.2 Clupea harengus | reverse complement strand
TACCAAAGCGCAACGCCCAGGGGTAAACACCGGAGCGCCTTATGTCGGCGGGCGACTCTCTATCCCTCTCGCGACTCTCTATCCCTCTCGCTCTCTCTCACGGTCTGCTCTGTTACAATGAGCTAAATCACCGGAACGAATTCACTCGGATTCCGTTTTTTTACTGGGATTGAATAAATCATTTCTTCTCTTACAGAGTGCATTTTCTACTCGCGAAGCTCTCGTGGCGGAGGACAAGGCTTAATCGGATTTCGAGAAACGGAGCCTGTTGTGGATTCAAAGAGGCACGGCGCAGATCAGGCTTATTTTTCATGCAAGAGTAACCAAAGAGTAGCTGAGAGTGCTCTATAAATAGCCTACGGAATCAGAAACCATCCACCGGCACAGCCAAGATTTTTTAGCTTGTACTAACATTGCGTTCTGTCACAGGAAATACATCCACGGCTTGCTGCCGTTTTAACCCTAACATTACTTTCGTTCAAAAATGACTGAAAACAACGAAAAAGAGAATGACCCGCAGAACCGGGAGTTCCAGCGCTCGCCGGGGACCACCCCTAATCATCCGGAGTCAAAGGTAAGGATCACGAGATGTGTCCGTTCCGCACCGGACACGTGGAGATCTTACCGTGTTAGCCGGTAATTCTCTCTGTTATACAAGTGTACTAAGCTTAGGCTATGTGTTCAAATTAGACAGGCCTGCTTGAAGCAAACTGGTGTGTACATTGGATATATATATATATATATTTTGTTTTGTTTAAATCTTTGTTAGAAAGATTAAATGTTCCATATAAATATCTATGTAAGCTTTCTTTCTTGCTGGACTACAGTGTTTCGCCAGAGAATAAGAGATGGGCACTCTTGTGACGTTGTTAGGGATTATTTTAACGAAAATAGAAAATCATAATAGATTCATCCCGTTTGCAGGCAGCACGGGGGTTGTGGGTGTATGCGCACGCTTGTGTGAAAGCGCGAGGAACAGCTCTGCTCCGTAAGCACATTGATTCTTCCACAGAAGCCGCGTGTCATTCCGGCGGTAGCTCGTGTCTTTTTTTCAAGGCAAGGCAAACCGGTGTAGTTACACATACCTGTAGTACCTCGGTTGTGTATACTGTCGCGTGTCTACCCTGGAAGGCCTGCTGCAGGCGCCTGTGGTTAGGTTTCCACTGGAGACTGAAGGCATACGGCATGTTTCACCACACCAGGTTAGGTTTTCCACTGGAGACGCAAGGCATATGGCATGTTTCACCACACCAGGTTAGGTTTTCCACTGGAGACGCAAGGCATATGGCATGTTTCACCACTCCAGGGCGAGAAGAAGCGGATGCTTGGCCAACAGCACCTGATTCAATCGCTCCCTATCGCTTAGTCATCAGTTGCGGACGAGATGCGATCAAAGCAAGAATGAGCCGCTAACAGAGACAGAGAGAGGGGTGGGGGGGTGGGGGAGAGAGACAGAGAGAGGGAGAGAGTTTGACGGCTGCTTTAGGGTGAGGGAAAGGACTGTTTTATTGTGAGGCGCTTGTGTTGTGGCAGCTGTAAGCTGGTCTTTACTGCCTCATGTCCACAGCCTAGATATATGAACATATAAACATGTTTTACGGTTTATATCATGGGGATATATTTAATTATTCTATGCTCTCTTAATTCACAAAGCTAATTGACCGATATTTAATAACAATTTTTCAGCAGAAATGATTAGCTAAAGTTAGGGGTCTAGGTTCTTTTGGTTAAGGATAAATTGTGTGGAAACTGTTCAAAATGCTGTCAAGAAAAACTGCTACCTGGTAGACTTTGAAGTTCCACGCTGTCAGGACAAACTGAGTGACGTAATGATTATTATTATTTATTTATTGTTATTAAACATCTTGCCACTTACCAACAACAACGCGAGACAGGGAACAGAGGGAACTCTATGCATGAAGGAGCATTTCCACTCCTTTAACACTTTGCTCCTTTAAGTCTTTAACTCAGAGAGAGACAAAAGACTCAGATGGTCCAGCAAGCAAACATGTTCACACACACACTTACACACACAAACACACACTCTCACACACACACGCACACTCACACACACACACACACACACTTACACACTTACACACACACTCACACACGCATTCACACACACACACACACACACACGCATTCACACACACACACACACACACTTACACACTTACACACACACACACACACACGCTCACACACGCATTCACACACACACACACACACACACGCATTCACACACACACACACTTACACACACACACACACACACACTCACACACGCATTCACACACACACACACACACACACACGCATTCACACACACACACACGCACACTCACACACACATCACACACACACACACACACACACACACACACACATTCTGGATGGGGAAGAGAGGAGTGATTAGGGGCCTCTCTTCGGCCCTTGGGGGCTGGAGCTGAAATGGCCCATGTCTTACTGCGTGGGCCTGCCTGTCTGTGTGTCTATC
>NC_045174.1:21594143-21614262 GCF_900700415.2 Clupea harengus | reverse complement strand
ATACTTTATTGTGACCATACACAATTTGAGAAGAGAGGATGCTGGGATATACAAATGTGAAACTGTTGGATATGACAATAAAGATGATCATTACACAGAAATCAACCTGGAGGTGAAACATGGTGAGTTACTTTTAATAAGATACATCGAGGGCTGTTACTCTATTTCCCAAACTTACACACATGATCAGAAGGTAACCCCTCCCCCCCATGACCCCCGACCCCTCTGTTTCTCCTCCCCCCTCACTCCTTCAGCTCCTCCCACCTCCAAATCTCAACTGACTATAGGAAGTACATCAGCACACAGCACCCCTACAGGTAGGTGTAGGAAGTACATCAGCACACAGCACCCCTACAGGTAGGTGTAGGAAGTACATCAGCACACAGCACCCCTACAGGTAGGTGTAGGAAGTACATCAGCACACAGCTCCCCTACAGGTAGGTGGAGGAAGTACATCAGCACACAGCACCCCTACAGGTAGGTGTAGGAAGTACATCGGCACATAGCACCCCTGCAAGAAGGTGTAGAGAGGTGTAGGTGTATTGTGACAATCATAGTCACTAATTTGTTTAGTTACTGTCTTATTTACAGGCTATACACTCCAACCCAAATACCCAACAGCACCAGGGCTGGAGTCAACATCTGCGTATGGGAAAACAAATACAGCAGATTCAGGTAAAGAAGCAGGCAGAGGAATGTGCTGTAACACTTTATAATGAGGACACAATTAATATGTTCATATTTATATACTAAACTAATGCCTCAGGTAACACTTTATAATGAGGACACAATTAATATGTTCATATTTATATACTAAACTAATGCCTCAGGTAACACTTTATAATGAGGGGACAACTTTACAAAAGGGGACTGACATGACTCTGTTTAACTATGACATAACACCTGTCATGAACATGGAGGGGTCTTCATGAATGTTTATGACTGTTGCCATTATGTGTCATTCGCTATATTAAGTCATTTTTAATGTCAAGTTGACATTGCTTGGGATGTCTGTCTCTCTCTCACTAGTTATCACATGTGTTCTACGGTCAGTGTGTGATATGCATACAGGATATTGACTAGTTATTGATGATACAGTCAGTGTGTGATATGTCCTTACAGGGCAGACTAACCATGGAGGTCTTGTAGCTGCTGTGCTGGTTACTATCCTGCTGCTGTTAACCGTCATAGTCATCATACTGATGAAGATCAGAGCCAAGGGGAAAGAGAGTAAGACACACGCACACACACACAAGCACACACAGACACACACACACAAGCACACACAGACACACACACACAAGCACACATACACACACACACTCACACACACAGACACACACACACACACAGATACACACACACACACACACACACACACACACACACACACACACACTTGGACCTCCCTAACACACCTATCATGACTACAATTTTCCAACTTTATTTAGCTGTAGATAGAAAATTGAAGATGAGACCTAAATGTGTTTTTTTTTCATCATCAGCACCACAATCAACACAAAGGAATCAAAGTAATTCTGAAGAGGTATGAAGATGTGTTTGTCTGTGTGTGTGTGTCTAGAGAGAGAGTGAATCTGTACAAACTAATGGTGCGTTCCATTTACCTTGGGAGTCGGAACTGAACTGGGACTGACATCACACCCGAGTTGATCGCATTCCAGTAAACAAGTGGGAACAACAATGCAATACACATTGTTGTTGTTAGTAATTGTTTACAGATGTTAGCAATACCATTTGATAACAATGAATGATGCTGTATTTTGTACATTCAAACATCGCAGATTTAATGACACAAATAAGACGGCAGTGCTAAAAAAAGTTGATGGGCAGCCATCTTGGATTCTGATGTTGGTGACGGCCGTCCAGGTTGGAATTCCGACTTCAGGGGGTGCTGAACTGGAATGCACCATAATGCCTGCGGTGTGCAGTGATGTATCTCTGGTCTCTTTCTGTCTAGAAGAACGCTGTTTATTCAGAGATAAAGGACACAGACAGCAGTGCAGACACACTCCAAACTCCTTCATCTCCAAGCAATCAAAGTAAGCAGCAGGACAGTTTGCCTCTAATTAGCAAAAGTAAATGTGACATGATTAAAGCGATATCTGAAACTTGTACTTGTGAAAACATTTTTTACAACATGTAAAAAAACAAAACATTTTTTTCATCATCAGCACCACAACCAACACAAAGGAATCAGAGTATTTCTGAAGAGGTATGAAGAAGTGTGTGTGTGTGTGTGTGTGTGTGTGTGTGTGTGTGTGTGTGTTTTGAACTTTTTTTCACTCCACATTTTTTCACTGGTGTGCAGTGATGTATCTCTGGTCTCTTTCTGTCTAGGAGAACGATGTTTATTCAGAGATAAAGGAGACACACAGCAGTGCAGACAAACTCCAAACTCCTCCAACTCCAAGCACTCAAAGTCAGCATCAGGACGGTTTGCCTTTAACCAGCTTATACACCACAGTCAGCCTGTGCCCAGACCTGCTCCCTGCTTCTACCCAGGCAGCCAATCGGATTTCTGGAACTACCATTGAAATCAATGACACCAATCAGAATTCTGAAATCGATGACACCTACAATCTTGCAACCAATCCCATAGCACCTACGGACATGCCAGCAGCAGCCAATCAGAATTCTGAAATCGATGACACCTACCATCTTGCAACCAATCCCATACCATCTACAGACGTGCCGGCAGCAGCCAATGAGAATTCTGAAATCGATGACACCTACCATCTTGCAACCAATCCCATACCAGCTACAGACATGCCGGCAGCCAATCAGCAGCTTGACTCTGACTGAGGTATCTGCACTAACCCAAAATTAGCCTATGAGCTCCCTGATTTCCTCATCAGTCCTGACCAATCAGCTCTCTCTATCCAACGACTGGCATTCAAAATCCTGCCTCCAGTGACCTGCCTTCTACCCATCCTCCACAGACCCTTAAGGCCGATATATGGTTGTCCGTTTACGGACACACAGAGACACGGAGAGCCCTCTCCGACGTTGCAAACCCTCTTCGAGCACCTCAACCGTGGCCTGACGTGCACCTCCCAAATTTTGTAACTATCCGACTCCGTCAATCCGTCAATACATCAGTATCAATGCTTTACAACACCCACAACCGTCGGAGAACCATAAATGAAAATGAGTCTGTCGAGGCAACTGCGTGACCACGGAGTAACGAAGTCGTAGAGGTATATTTCGGCCTTTACACCGTGTCCTATGTACAAGTCATGTGAACAAACGACAATGACAAACATTGATCCCATTTACATTAACGAGGCTATCCTAACGAGCAGGCAGCATCAAGCAGTGACGTGTCACAATGCACACATACTCTGGTTCTGCTGAGCGATGTCAGGTTCTCTACTCTGGTTCTGCTGGGCACGGCCAACAAGGGAAGGTTCCCCAAAAAAGACTTTTCTGATGAGTGTCGATGTACTCACAGAGCCTTAATGGATCAGACTGCAGTGGACGGTCTTTGTCAGTACCACTCTGATCTAAGGCTTCAGTTCCATGATGAAAGACATTCAAAGGAGTTGAGAGACAATACGTCCTTCTAGTTTGTATTTTATCATAATTGAAATAATGCTCTCAATTCAACCTATATTTAAATGTTGGTACTTTTTTCTTAATTTTTAATGTAATCATAATTGCATATGTAGATCTACAGACCCATTGCCACAATGTTTTCACATGTGTTACCATGACAACATGGGCTTTACTTATCCATTACTGGGCCTTGTAAGTATTGAGTGCATTGTATTGCTTTTACATGTTGAAGTGACTGAGAAGCAGCGCTTTTGTATGGGCCTTTGTGTGTGTGTGTGTGTGTGTGTGTGTGTGTGTGTGTGTGTGTGTGTGTGTGTGTGTGTGTGTGTGTGTATGTGTGTGCCGCACAGCAAGAGGCACCTCACAGTCCAACCTCCCAGTGTCTGTGTGCCACATTTATAATACCTGTAGATTGCCTACCGGAGTAAATAAATCTGTTGTTACCCAAACTTATGTTGTGCTGTATCTATAAGAAATTGTCCCACAAGATGCTCTAATATGTGTACATATACAAAACAATGACAAATGAACAGGATGATTTCAGTGCAGACATGGCATCTATTTGACAAATGTTTGCCTTTTAATGCCAAATAATTAGCAGTGCTGCCCATTGAAATGTGTAACAATGCGTTAGTATTAGTCTTCTACATATGTGCCAGAGTGCCTACGGTCTTGCCACCAAAATATTGTAGTACATACGTTGTTGTTGTTGTTGTTGTTGTTGTTGGCCTTCTGCCTCCAGTGGAGCATAGGCCATCGATAGAGAATTTCCCGCAGATTTGGTATCCACTTGTTCTCGATGTTTCAGTAATCTAGTACAATCCACTGAATGAGGGATTGGCCCACCCAGCTACAGCTTACAGCACCTGGTATTCCCAGTTGGTCTCCCATCCAAGTACTAACCAGGCCCAGCACTGCTTAGCTTCCGAGATCGTATGAGATCAGGCGTGCTCAGTGTGGGATGGCTGTAAGCCATACGTACATATTTATAAATCACTTAATATGTATCTTTGTTTAAGCTTTGTACACATGTTTGTATTGAAAAGTACAAACCATTAAAGTGCATTTGTAACCCTTGATGTGTGGAGTTCACTACAGGGGACAGTCATGTATCTTGTTCAAAATTGTAAACACTGTTTTGCTTTTGAAGGGTAGTTTGGGGATTTGAGATGGGCAGTAGAGACGGACAGGAAGGAGTGGAAGAGGGAACTGACCGAGCACACACACACACACACACACACACACACACACACACACACACACACACACACACACACACACACACACAGAGAGACGGACAGGAAGGAGTGGGAGAGGGAACTGACAGAGAACCGGAATCGATGGCGCCCCAGCACCCCGACATTTAAATATTTCGTTGAAACAGGAGGTGATGTGTAGATGTATCTGAAACTGGAACCAGCCAATAGATTCATCCCACAGTCATATTTGACTTACCAAGAGCTGTCCAATAACATGAACATGTAGTCACACTTTATCTAGATGGTTCCCTATAGACCACCTACAGATGTTCAGATTGTAAACAAATTACACACACACACACACACACACACACACACACACACACACACACACACACACACACACACACATGCATGCACACACACACAAACACACACACACATGCACACACACACATGCACACAGACACTCGCACACACACACACACACACACACACACACACACACACACATGCACATACACACACACAGTATGCTTACACACAGGGCACTGCTCAATGTGACTCACATCACGTATGAGGTGGAGTCAACAGTTTTCACCAAAGCTGTTATCTTGTGCTGAGCCAAACACAAGAGAAGCCTTGAGGTTCAGCACTCAGACCACACTGCTGTTTGCTCTAAAGTAGACATCACACTGACTGAGACGGAAGCAGATCTGCACACACGGACAGACCAGAACAGAGTAACCTTGGCTTCTGCAGTCCTAATAAAGTAGATGTGTTAGTTTTACAGTAACTTACAGTAACTTTAGACAATCCCTAAAAAAAGGCCCGGCGATAAACTTCTAAATCTACAGCAGCATGAAGATCTTCATCTCCATCATCTTCCTCTTTGTCTCAGGTGAGTGAGGTCGTGTTAGTTTGTGTGATCTTCCTCTTTGTCTCACGTGTGCGATTTCGTATTAATTTGCTAATGCAGTAAGATTGTTATGAAAATATATCTTACTATTCTACTGTAACTGAAGTGGGGATGACCGCTTTAAAAACAGGAAGTGTGACAGCAGCGAGGAGTGTTCTTCACTTCTCTTTTACGCCATTTTAGCCACTCGTGTTGTTTTTATTTGCACTTTACCGTTTTTCCTACTGATCAGGTTTAATGTTTTTTAGTGCATCATATTCGATTGTTATTCTGGGGCTAAACACATTAAGTTATAAACACAGTATATCTTATCCTTGAAAAGAAAAAAAAACTCTGGCCTTGTTAGTCATCAGGTTACTTCAACCCTTGATATGTTGAAAAAAGGGAACATAGAAAAAATGGTTGTCAAATGTATTAAGGCACATTACATCAGTCATGTTTTTCTTTAAAACGTGACGTCATTATGTTAAATTTACTAATTTGACACCGCGTTCAAAAAGGGTCAAGCAATGAAGTAAGCTCACAACAGGGAACGTAAATGATCACATGACCAATCAGAGACCTGGGGAACAGTGCTGCCGTGACTTCCTTGTTAAATAGATTCCCATCACCTGTTGCAAGAACGCTGAAATAATCAAGCTTAGCTGTTAGTGTTTTTATATGTGTTAGTTGTACTAAAATACAATTGGGGACATGAGTTGTACCTTTATGCTGAAAGAACTTTAGATTATTAATTTTAGATCAGTTTGAATGTGTAACTGAATTAGTAACTTGCACCTGACTAATACATTGTGATGCTCTGGTCCACTGTTGCCTCTGATGAAATGCAGCATCCTGGCACTCAGTCCCTGAACCAGTTAGATCTAACATGCTGGTAAGCCCCGTGGCAGTGATGTAGCCTCTGAGCTATTCTCCAGAACTAGTAACATGTTGTGTCGTGGAATACGGCGAAATTTGAAAAAAAAACAGCTGAGTGAGTATCCTGAGTGACACAATTCCTAGAAGAAACCAGTTAATAAAAAGTAAGAGAGGTATTTGTAAGCATCCAAAAGAAATGACCCTAGGTCAGCCTATCTAACGGGTTAGAAAATAGCATTAAAAGAAAAGGGACTAAGGCTGAGTTCCTAAATTGAGTGGTCAGATTAATTAGGGTTACCAAAATAGGGTCCTTTATTAAAAAAAATATATATTTCTGCAGAGCGCAGACAGACAAACACACAGAAACTTTCACCCACTCCCAGTTCCGTCGTTGGTCTGGAAAGTGGTTCCTCACATAGTCGTGACATTGCAATCGTTTCAATACAAACAATGAAAGGCTATATGCTCAGATCAAGATGCATAACACCAAAATGTAAACTTGCATGATTCAACAAAACAATCTGTCACACAATAAATTTCGTTGGAATTAAATAGTTGTGTCGGTTTGACAGAGGGGCGTGAATACATTTGACATGTATTTTTGACCCCTCTTTATTTGTAACAAATTATCTACATAAAATTGTTTGAAAAAGGTGTAAAGTATGCTGCCATATGTGATTTTCTCTCTCTCTCTCTCTCCCTCTCCCTCTCTCTCTCTCTCTCTCTCTCTCTCTCTCTCTCTCTCTCTCTCTCTCTCTCCCTCCCCCATAAACTGTCAATGTTTGAAACTGCTGTCTGTGAGTTGTATTATCATCATACATTTCTCTCTCTCTCCCTCTCCCCATGTGTCAGCTGTGAGCTGGGTAAGCTGTGTTCAGACACTGGAGGGTTCTGTAGGAGGAGCTGTGGACATCACGTGTCAATATCTTGATGACACTATGGTCCAGTCAGTGGTTCTGATGAAAATGAACTTTAGTAAGGAAGTCGTCATCATTGACTCAACTAAGAGAGATAAGACTAGTGGGAGATATTCACTGCATCATGACTCAGACATAAGATGCATTACTGTGACCATACACAATCTGAGCAGAGAGGATGCTGGGATTTACAGATGTGGAACTGCTGGATTAAGAGATGAAGATGATTTTTACACAGAAATCAACCTGGAGGTGAAACATGGTGAGTTACTTTTAATAAGATACATCTAGGACTGTTACTCTATTTCCCAAACTTACACACATGATCAGAAGGTAATCCCCCCCGCCCCCCCCCATGACCCCCGACCCCTCTGTTTCTCCTCCCCCCTCACTCCTTCAGCTCCTACCACCTCCAAACCTCAACTGACTACAGGAAGTACATCACCACACAGCACCCCTACAGGTAGGTGTAGGAAGTACATCAGCACACAGCACCCCTGCAGGTAGGTGTAGGAAGTACATCAGCACACAGCACCCCTACAGGTAGGCATAGGAAGTACATCAGCACACAGCACCCCTACAGGTAGGTGTAGGAAGTACATCAGCACACAGCACCCTTACTCTCCACTCCATCCTTAGTGTGTAGCGCACACACACACACACACACACACACACACACACACACACACACACACATACACTCACACACACACTCAAGGCTCTCCACTGCATCCTTAGTGTGTAGTGCACACACACACACACACACACACACACACACACACACACACACACACACACACACACACACACACTCACACACACACACACACACACTCAAGGCTCTCCACTGCATCCTTAGCATGTAGCGGGCACACACACACACACACACACACACACACACACACACACACACACACACACACACAAACACACACACACACACACACACCAGTGGCGGCTGGTGGTTTTTAAAGTGAGGGAGGAAGGACTGCGCGCTTGGTTGCCATTGGCCTGCTTATTCTGTTGGTGGCATAAGTATGTGAGATACATGTTGTTTCAGGGTGTTTTTGTGAACTACAGTACAAAATAGCAGGCAGGGATACAATTGATACAAAGCCACCAGTATGGCACCATTGTACTTTGAAAGCTGGTGGGCAGCATGTCTTTGGACTAGACAAGGCCAGAAGGAAAGGATGCAAAGCCAATTAGTCAAATCAGGCTTACTCTTGATTTGAAAAACTAAATACAAAATTCTGGGCCTATCATTGGGCCTATTTCCCCCCTCAATTACTGAAGCTATTGGTTATTATTTGACACATTTTATTTTCAGCTGCAATTGTTTTAAGAAAAAATAAGACACAAGACCAAAAGTGATGCCATTTAAAATGCATCATGCTCTGAATCATTCACTAACATCCTTTCCACAATATTAAACAACAAGTAACAAAGGCAACAAGTAAAAGAACATTATTTCGCAACTATTAACATGGGCTGTAAGCCTAACATTGTTTGTGGCAATTGTGGATGTTAATGGATGTTTCAGAATGTTGGTCAATGTGCATTGATCACTTAGGGGTGGACTGACTTTGACTAAGTTTAATATTAAACAGAAATATATTTTTATGTTTAGGCTATGTGTCTGTTTTAGCAGATGTTTTAAGCCTATATAAAACAAATAGGCCTATCACTTGTCACTTTACTCCGGTCTCTGGTTGGATAAAACTTGTCAACAGAAATGGACAAGGACCTTTGATTTATTCTTTAGGAACCATGCCGATGCCTGACTTTTAATGTTGTGTGACGTTGTTGAAGTTCAAGTTCAACATTAATAGCGATTGAATTACCCTTGTGTCGTGTAATCGCTAGCGGTAAATAGACGTTAATAACTTGAATGACTGATTAAGGATATATGTTACACATCACAAACACACGTAATTGATGGGTTTTGGGGGAAATTAGGTAATTGGTTAGCTTAAATTGCAGTATCTTAGGCGAGCTAATTGACCTGGCTAGCTATAGCGGAATTAACAGTGCTAGCTTTGTGTTTGGTCTTATAGCTTCGTAAAAGTTCGGTTAACAAGTCACTTGTGTGTTTAGTTGTATGACTTCGTAAAAGTTCGGTTAACAAGTCAATTGAGCATTAAGCCACCTGACTATAATGGGTCTATTCATATCAGCATGCTGACGTTATACTTATTAGCAGCAAGGCTAGCTAGCTACTATGTGTTCCAATGGATTGTTGGTCTAAGCGTTAGCTTCAGTTAAGACCTACAATACTCTGCAACATTCGTGTACCACATGAACAACTAACCGAGTCAATGTAGACATATGAAATGAGGGCACAATACATTTATTCATATTTATATACTAAACTAATGCCTCAGGTAACAGTTTATAATGAGGACACAATACATTTATTCATATTTATATACTAAACTAATGCCTCAGGTAACACTTTTTTTGAAGGGGTATTAAGCCTGACATGACCATGTCATGACACCTGTGAGGAACACGAAGGAGTCTTTATGAATGATTATGACTGTTGCTATTAAGTGTCATTCGGTAAATTATGTCATTTTTAATGTGAAGTTGACATTGTTTGGGATGTCTCTCTCTCACTAGTTATAACATGTGTACTACAGCCAGTGTGTGATATGCATACAGGATATTGATTAGTTATTGATGATACAGTCAGTGTGTGATATGCCATACAGGATATTGATTATGTATTGATGATACAGTCAGTGTGTGATATGACATACAGGATATTGATTAGTTATTAATGATACGGTCAGTGTGTGATATGCACACAGGATATTGATTAGTTATTGATTATACAGTCAGTGTGTGATATGCCATACAGGATAATGATTATTGATTGATGTTCTCCTCGACAGGCCATCTTACGTTTGTCTTTGTCAGACTGGTAGCTGCTGGGCTGTGCTTTGGGCTGCTGCACTTAACCTTCTTCTTCATGAGAAGCAGAGTAAAGGGGAAAGAAGGTAGGGCAGGCTAACACACACACACACTTTCACTCTCAAACACACACTCACACACACACTCTTTCTCCCTCTCACACACACACACACACACACACACACACACTTTCTTTCTCTCACACACACACACTCTTTCTCTCTCTCACTCACACACACACACACACACTCATGCATAGACATACTGTACATGAAAACACACACACACACATACACAAACACACACACAGTATGCATACACACAAACACACACACATACACACGCACTCACAAACAGACAGAGACACACAACACATACACACACACACACAAACACATAGGCAGACACACACAAACACACCCTCACACACCTGTTTAAACATGCTCGGCTGCATACACAAGAGTGAGGGCACGTGTGCTTTTGCAGACTCATGATAAGTGTGTGTAAGGTGTGACTAATAGTAATCACTGTTTCAGCAGGATCCCCTTCAACATACACAAATACCAGGAACATTGAAGAAGTAAGTGAAACTGAATTTCCATGACCACAACCTGTGTGTGTGTGTGTGTGGAGGGGGAAAGGGTTGTGTGTGTTTATAGGTGTGTGTTTGTGTGGGGGTGTGTGTGTGTGTGTGTGTGTGTGTGTGTGTGTGTGTGTGTGTGTGTGTGTGTGTGTGTGTGTGTGTAGGCGTGTTTGTGTGTGTGTGTGTGTGTGTGTGTGTGTGTGTGTGTGTGTGTGTGTGTGTGTCTACACGTTGACAAACAGGTTCTTCTATGCCTAATCTCTGTTACAGGAGTCGTCTGTTTGATGCAGACGACACACCACTGATAACCACGGTAACCAAAACCCTACACTGATTGGCCACAAAAGTACAAGACTAAAACCAGCCTATGGGAAACACACTTCCTGGACTGGAAGTCCCGTCTCGTTTTCCAGATTATGTTTTCCTTATGTTATCATGTATTCTTCATTTTTGTGTTTTGTTTGTTTTCTCATCTCTCCTTGTGTCAGACACCTCACGCTCTGCCCTTGTGTGTGTGTGTGTGTGTGTGTGTGTGTGTGTGTGTGTACACCTCACACCCTGCCCTTGTGTGTGTGTGTGTGTGTGTGTGTGTGTGTGTGTGTGTGTGTGTGTGTGTGTGTGTGTGTACACCTCATGCCCTGCCCCTGTGTGTGCCCCGTCTTGTTGATGGTCTGCCCCGCCCTGATTGTCTGTACCTTTTCCTCATTACCTATTGTATTTAGTCTGTGTGTTCTTGTCATAGGCGGAGATCCCAGGGGGGACGTGTCCCCCCTACCATAAAGTTGTCCCCCCCAACAATCATTAGAAAGAAAAAAAAAAATTTGAAAAAAATTGAAATATAAAAAAAAAGCACGACGACACAAGCGGTGCTAATTACAAACGTAACACAATGTGTTTTTTAAGTGTTGAAAAATCATGATCCCCTATTCCTCAAAGTGGTTTGGTTCACATGCTGTTTCCAAGGGGCGGGGCTACCGGCAGCTCCGTGTTTCAGGCAAGTCAATCAGCCCAGTAAACGGTCAGATTGTGAGATTGTTCCTCCTCTCTCCCCTGTCACTGCCGCTATGATACACGATATGTAAAGAGATTGACCTCATTCTCGAAAGCAGTTAAGATCTGTATGTAATATTTCAAGCTAGCTAATAACCTACAAAGATTCTTTATTCTTATTCTTTATTCCGTCTCTGGCGAGAGACTCTGGGGAGGTATCTATCTAGCATAGCCAGCTAGCTAGGATGGTGACAATCTAGAGTACAGTACAGTAACGTAGCAGTGTGGAGCAAGACAGCTGCTGGTAACATTATTGTTCAAGGGATGTGTGTGCATGTTGCCATTCACAAAATGCTACAAAGATTAAAACATAAAAAGTTCACAATGGCCTTTTGGGACGTTTTGTTCAGCATTGATACAGTATATTAAGCTCCTTGCAACTTGCTGGTGTTTGCTATCGATAGCTCAGCGTGCAATTTTACAGACGGTATCATTGACATTTTGACGGTAACATTAACATTTTTATTTTAACATTAACAAATTTGTTGGAGAGACTATTTATGTACTAGAAGTGTTTATAATACTAGTTGACATGAACCATAACTGTTTGGGGATCTTCCCTCAACTAGATAGTTAGCTAGATAGCATAGTTCGTTAGATAGCTAGCTGCAAGCAGCTTCATTTACTTTAGAGCAGACATATGTGTGTTTGTTGATCTTTGATATATTGAGTTGGGAGTGGGGTCTCCCACACTGTTTAATCCACAGCCGGCACCTTTCCCCCTGTTTCCCAGATGTAAAATGTTATAAGAGAATTCGGTATTTAGCAGCTAAATTATGCTAGCTCTCGTTACAGCAAATGTCCCCCCCCAGGAATTACTCTCTGAAATGTTACCATGTATTGTCCCCCCCTACAATGAAATGGGATCTCCGGCCCTGGTTCTTGTGTCTCGATGCGTTTTCGTCTTTGTTATTTCCCTGTTCCGATTTCTCCATGTTAATTAATTTACGAGTGTTGCCGATCTCTGCCTGTTCACCGGATCCCGCTTTTGCCTCCTCCCTTTTGGATTGATGGCCTGTATATTGGACTACCCTCTGCAGAGTTTTATTTTATATCTTATGTTATAAATAAAGTTTATTATCATTAATACAGTTTTTCTCGATTGCTTACACACATTTAGCGAATCATGGGTCAACTTAATCTAATGCTCACATCTTCTTTGCACAGCAAGAGTCTTCTCTGGCGAATGGGTTAATTATTTCTCATTGCTTTCACACAAATTTCTTTGAGTTTTAACACACTTTTCAAAACAGTTAACACACTTCTCAGAGAAAGACACAAAACCTAATTGAATAACCATGTCAACACATTGCAGACACTTAGTAGCAGCCTACTGAAACTGCTCTCTATATTCTAAATATCGTCAGCACCTGTGTGGACTCTCTGTGCACAACTAATCAAGTAGTTCTCAACCTCTAAAAGAGGTCAATAGATTGATTTTGATACCAAGCATGGATCGAGGAGGCCGCCACCAACAACCTCAGCAAGGACTAGGACGAGGACAAGGAAGAGGCCGTGGTAGAGATAGAGGGGCCCCTGTCAGGGGACGTGGCATTCGTGTAAGATGCTCTAATGAAATTAGGGCAACAGTCATTGATCACGTAGTCAATCATTACCTCTCCATGAGTGAGGCTGGCCAAAGGGTTCAGCCAAACCTGAGCCGTCATACTGTGGCATCAATTGTTTGTACGTTCGGCAATGACAATGAAACTTTGCTGGCCTTTACAGTCAATTTACTGTACTGTGTTTCATTGTATTTGCACTCTTGGCAACAACCATTTCTATACTTTTGTAAAGTGTGTTGCCACAATACAATGTAGTACTGTAGTTTCACTAAAGTAATTTACAACATATATGGTAGAATTCTGATTACTGTATATTTCCAGTATTTACAGCCTATTGCACTATTTTTACAGAATCAACACACTGGCCCACACTGGTGGCAGGGGGACACTGTTCACTGCAGAACAGATTTGACCTTTTTACTGTATATTGAAATCTGTCATTTTGACTTTTTACAGTATCCAATGTAATGTGTAAAAATGACTACAATAAATATTTTTGTGTCAGAATCTTTGCCATTTTGTACACAGTAGAACAAATGTAAAATCAATGGTGTTGACAGGTCCTTGTTTAGAATATCTTTTATAGTATTTAGAAAAACAAAAACAGAACTACAATATTTTACTGTATACAAATTTTCCGATTTCAAATACTTTCTGACAGTATATTCCCTAAGTTAGAGTGCTCAGTACAAAACCCAAATTGTAGTACGTTGTCAGTGGTAAAACAGTCAATACTGTGAGGGTGTTGCACAAAAGTTGAAGTGATGGTTGCAGAGGTTGATATTGATAGCCGCAGTTTCAGTTTTATTATCCATTGTTAAATAAATGAGAAAACATACATTTTCAATTGAGCACAAATTGTAGGTTTTGATGGAAATGTTTGGTTTTGATGGGTGTGTGATAAGTTTTGAGAAGGTGGTGTCATTCTGCAAACATCAAATAGTGTTTTGGTTATTTCATCTTCTGTTAAGGGCTGTGTGTGAGCTATTTTTAAAAAATGAACAGTGAATGGAAAAATGTGCCAAAGCAATCGAGAAAAACTGTAATACACTTCTCAGAAAAAGACACAAAACCTTATTGAATAACCATGTCAACACATTGCAGACACTTAGTAGCAGCCTACTGAAACTGCTCTCTATATTCTAAATATCGTCAGCACCTGTGTGAAATCTCTGTGCACAACTAATCAAGTAGTTCTCAACCTCTAAAAGAGGTCAATAGATTGATTTTGATACCAAGCATGGATCGAGGGGGCCGCACTTGATGGCTGTGTTTAACCAATTGGCTCATAGGTGTGGTAATTTGACAGTCAGTGCTTTGGAATTGCAAGGAAGTGACATCTTGATATATTTCTGTGTCTAATGTATACAAGTGTGTTTAGTGTTTTGCAAATCACTTGTGTGTACTGTTTCACAAAAAGTCTGATGTTGACAAGTGCTTATAGTGGTGCAAATCTGGGCAGATGTTTTGCTCCTTGAGTGAAGGTTTTGATAATTGTGTAATATAGTAAGATTTTAGTGTTTATCCAATCGTAAAAAAACTGTAATGGCTCTTCTTCTTGCTCTTCCTCCTCCTCTTACTCTCACTCCTCTGCCTCTCTGATCACCTCTCACTTCAATGTTGCCATCCATTGGTCTCCAAACCAGGAGCTCACCTCTGGCCCTTATATTGCTAAAGCTTTGATTGCAAATTGCAAAAGCATTGGAAATGGAAGTTTTGGCATTGAGGAAGTGTGCAAAAATACAGATGATTGTGGGTAGTGTTTTGAAGAAAGTGTGGTTTAGAATTGAAATCTGGGTCTAAAGCAGATCATTGTGTTTATAGTTCAGCAGAATTGGTTTAGGGAGTTGGCACACAGGTTGTGGTCCTTGTGTCATAAGTTCCAGTTTTTTGTAACTAATTGTAATGGTTAGGGGTTGGGTTTGGAGTGCACAACAACCTACACACACACACACACACACACACACACACACACACACAGAGCACTGCCCTAAAGGTTCAGCGTTTACACCACACTGCTGTTTCCTCTGAGTAGGCATCACACTGACTGAGGCGGAAGCAGATCTGCACACACACGGACAGACCAGCACAGAGTCACCATGGCAATGGGTGTGTGAGGGACGCTTGGCTTCTGCAGTCCTAAGCAAGGAGATTTGCTAGTTTTATAGAAACTTACAGTAACTTTAGACAATCCCTAAAGAAAGGCCCGGCGACAAACTTCTAATTCTACAGCAGCATGAAGGTCTTCGCCTGCGTCATCTTGCTCTTTGTCTCAGGTGAGTGAGGTCAAGGTAGTTTGTGTCAGGGGGGCCATATGGTCTTGCCACCAAAATACATCATCTTCCTCTTTGTCTCACGTGAGCGAGGTCATATTAATTATATTATTAAAATAATAAAATATATTATTAAAATAAGATTATTATGAAAATATCTCTTACTATTCTACTGTAACTGAAGTAGGGATGACCGCTTTAAAAACAGGAAGTGTGACATCAGCGAGGAGTGCAGGTTTCCTGTGTGGTTTGATCATTTTGGGTCATGGCTGATTGACAAATAACAAACACAACAAAGGCTGACTGCTGCATTGCACAAACGACTCACTGCAACACACACGTGTTAATTATGGACGCGAGACAGGACACACAAAGGCCTGAGGTCGGCATGAATTCAACTCCTGCCTTTAACCCATCCCGGATCGTCCCACCAGGAGCTTTTGGGCAGCTTCTAAGCGCCCGAGTGAACCGTCCGTCTCGGTCAGGGATGGAGAGGAGTGTTCTGTTCTTTTTGCATGTTTTTCTGTTGGGGTTCTTAGTGGAGGAAACCCCTTGTGAATACAGGGAGAACATGCAAAGTCCACATAGAAAGGCTCGGTAGATAGCCCACCTGAGCACTGAAGGTCTGGGGAGGACCTGCCCCCAGAGCCAACAGCACCCCATGCGGGGATCGAACCCATGATCTTCTTGCTGTGAGGCGACAGTGCAAGCACCTGAGCCACCGTGCACACAGTGTTGACAGGCCTGAATTTAGATTTTATCCTCTTTTACGCCATTTTAGCCACTCGTGCTGTTTTTTATTTGCCCTTTACTGTTTTCCCGTAGTGTTTTTACTTTGATGTTTTTTGGTGCATCAAATTCAATTGCTCTTCCGGGGTCTAAACACATTAAATTATAAACACAGTATATCAGATATATATTATCCTTGTTAGTCATCTAGTTACTTCAACCCTCGATACGTTGAAAAAAGGAACATAGAAAAAATGGTTGTCAAATGTATTAAGGCACATTACATCAGTCATGTTTTTCTTTAAAACGTGATGTCATTACGTTGAACTAATTCTGACACTGCGTTCAATAAGGGTCAAGCAATGAAGTAATCTCACAACAGGGAACGTAAATGTTCACATGACCAATCAGAGACCTGGAGATCCGTGCTGCTGCAACTTCCTTGTTAAATAGATTCCCATCACCTGTTGCAAGAAATAATCAAGCTTAGCTGTTTTTGTTTCGTAATGTTAGTTGTACTAAAATACAATATGGGACATGAGTTGTACCTTTATGCTGAAAGAACTTTAGATTATTAATTTTAGATCAGTTTGAATGTGTAACTGAATTAGTAACCTGCACCTGACTAATACGTTTTGATGCTCTGGTCCACTGTTGCCTCTGATGAAATGCAGCAGCCTGACACTCAGTCCCTGAACCGGATCAATGTAATATGCTGGTAAGCCCCGTGGCAGCACTGTAGCCTCTGAGCTATTCTCCAGAACTAGTAACATGTTGTGTTGATGTACAGGAGGTAGAGAAGTCGTCTAGGAATCAGAAGGTTGCTAGTTCGATTCCCTGTTGAAGCGTCCTTGAGCAAGACACTGAACCCCTGATTGCTCCTGATGTGCAGTGTGCCATCAGTGTAAATGTAAAATGTGTATACATTGTAAGTCGCACATATGTAAGTCGCTTTGGATGAAAAATGACTAAATGTAAATGTTGTGTCGTGGAATACGGCGAAATTTGAAAAAACAGCTATGGCGATATCCTGAGTGACACAATTCCTAGAAGAAACCAGTTAATACAAAGTAAGAGAGGTATTTGTCATAAGAGATTGTAGCATCCAAAAGAAATTACCCTAGGTCAGCCTAACTAACGGGTTCGAAAATAGCATTAAAAGAACAGGGACTAAGGCTGAGTTCCTAAATTGAGTGGTCAGATTAATTAAATCTACCAAAATAGGGTCCTTTAACAATAATGTTGTATTTCAGCAAAGCGCAGACAGACAAACACGCAGAACCCTTCACCCACTCCCAGTTCGTTGTTGGTCTGGAAAGTGGTTCCTCACATAGTCGTGACGTTGCAGTTGTTTCAATCCAACCAATGAAAGGCTATATGCTCAGCGTGTGCCTGTTCATCAAGATGCATAACACCAAAATGTTGAACTTCCATGATTAAATAAAATAATCTGTCACACATATAAAAACTTAATTTAAACTTATTTCACTGGAATTAAATAGTTGTGTCGGTTTGACAGAGGGGCGTAAATACATTTGACATGTATTTTGGACCCCTCTTTATTTTTAACAAATTATCTACATAAAATTGTTTGAAAAAGGTGTAAAGTATGCTGCCATATGTGATTCTCTCCCTCTCTCTCTCTCTCTCTCTCTCTCTCTCTCTCTCTCTCTCTCTCTCTCCCTCCCCCATAAACTGTAAAAGTTTGAAACTGCTGTATGTGAGTTATATTATCATCATACATTTCCCCCTCTCTCCCTCTCCCCATGTGTCAGCTGTGAGCTGGGTGAGCTGTGTTCAGACACTGGAGGGTTCTGAAGGAGGAGCTGTGAACATCACATGTGAATCTTCTACTCACGCTGTCAGATTTCTGATGAAAATGAACTTCATCATCATTGTGACGGTACACCGCGATAAGACCGTTACCAGAGGGAGATTGTCACTGAGGGTTCTGTAGGAGGAGCTGTGGACATCACGTGTAAATATCCTGATTACATTGACGTCCAGTCAGTGGTTCTGAAGAAAATGGACTTTAGTAAGAATGTCACCATCATTGAGTCAACACAGAAAGATCAGACAGTTACCAGTGGGAGATTCTCACTGTATCATGACTCAGCAAACAGATTCTTTACTGTGACCATACACAATCTGAGCAGAGAGGATGCTGGGATTTACAGCTGTCGAATTCTTCGATATGAGGATGACTATAACAGATTTAGTACAGAAATCAAACTGGAGGTAAAACATGGTGAGCTACTTTTAATAAGATACATCTAGGGCTGTGACTCTATATTTCCCAAACTTACACAAATGATCAGAAGGTAACCACCCCCTTCACCTACCACAACCCCTCCCCCTCTGTTTCTCCTCCCCCTCACTCCTTCAGCTCCTCCCACCTCCAAACCTCCACTTACTACAGGAAGTACATCAGCACACAGCACCCCTGCAGGTAGGTGTAGGAAGTACATCAGCACACAGCACCCCTACAGGTAGGCATAGGAAGTACATCAGCACACAGCACCCCTACAGGTAGGTGTAGGAAGTACATCAGCACACAGCACCCTTACTCTCCACTCCATCCTTAGTGTGTAGCGCACACACACACACACACACACACACACACACACACACACACACACACACACACACACACAAACAACACATACACACACACACAGACACACACACACACAGACACACACACACACAGACACACAGACACACACACACAGACACACAGACACACACACACACACACACACACACACACACTCAAGGCTCTCCACTGCATCCTTAGCATGTAGCGGGCACACACACACACACACACACACACACACACACACACACACACACACACACACACACACACACACACACAAACACACACACACACACACACACCAGTGGCGGCTGGTGGTTTTTAAAGTGAGGGAGGAAGGACTGCGCGCTTGGTTGCCATTGGCCTGCTTATTCTGTTGGTGGCATAAGTATGTGAGATACATGTTGTTTCAGGGTGTTTTTGTGAACTACAGTACAAAATAGCAGGCAGGGATACAATTGATACAAAGCCACCAGTATGGCACCATTGTACTTTGAAAGCTGGTGGGCAGCATGTCTTTGGACTAGACAAGGCCAGAAGGAAAGGATGCAAAGCCAATTAGTCAAATCAGGCTTACTCTTGATTTGAAAAACTAAATACAAAATTCTGGGCCTATCATTGGGCCTATTTCCCCCCTCAATTACTGAAGCTATTGGTTATTATTTGACACATTTTATTTTCAGCTGCAATTGTTTTAAGAAAAAATAAGACACAAGACCAAAAGTGATGCCATTTTTAAATGCATCATGCTCTGAATCATTCACTAACATCCTTTCCACAATATTAAACAACAAGTAACAAAGGCAACAAGTAAAAGAACATTATTTCGCAACTATTAACATGGGCTGTAAGCCTAACATTGTTTGTGGCAATTGTGGATGTTAATGGATGTTTCAGAATGTTGGTCAATGTGCATTGATCACTTAGGGGTGGAC
>NC_045174.1:21571643-21589143 GCF_900700415.2 Clupea harengus | reverse complement strand
AACCTCAGCAAGGACTAGGACGAGGACAAGGAAGAGGCCGTGGTAGAGATAGAGGGGCCCCTGTCAGAGGACGTGGCATTCGTGTAAGATGCTCTAATGAAATTAGGGCAACAGTCATTGATCACGTAGTCAATCATTACCTCTCCATGAGTGAGGCTGGCCAAAGGGTTCAGCCAAACCTGAGCCGTCATACTGTGGCATCAATTGTTTGTACGTTCGGCAATGACAATGAAACTTTGCTGGCCTTTACAGTCAATTTACTGTACTGTGTTTCATTGTATTTGCACTCTTGGCAACAACCATTTCTATACTTTTGTAAAGTGTGTTGCCACAATACAATGTAGTACTGTAGTTTCACTAAAGTAATTTACAACATATATGGTAGAATTCTGATTACTGTATATTTCCAGTATTTACAGCCTATTGCACTATTTTTACAGAATCAACACACTGGCCCACACTGGTGGCAGGGGGACACTGTTCACTGCAGAACAGATTTGACCTTTTTACTGTATATTGAAACCTGTCATTTTGACTTTTTACAGTATCCAATGTAATGTGTAAAAATGACTACAATAAATATTTTTGTGTCAGAATCTTTGCCATTTTGTACACAGTAGAAAAAATGTAAAATCAATGGTGTTGACAGGTCCTTGTTTAGAATATCTTTTATAGTATTTAGAAAAACAAAAACAGAACTACAATATTTTACTGTATACAAATTTTCCGATTTCAAATACTTTCTGACAGTATATTCCCTAAGTTAGAGTGCTCAGTACAAAACCCAAATTGTAGTACGTTGTCAGTGGTAAAACAGTCAATACTGTGAGGGTGTTGCACAAAAGTTGAAGTGATGGTTGCAGAGGTTGATATTGATAGCCGTAGTTTCAGTTTTATTATCCATTGTTAAATAAATGAGAAAACATACATTTTCAATTGAGCACAAATTGTAGGTTTTGATGGAAATGTTTGGTTTTGATGGGTGTGTGATAAGTTTTGAGAAGGGGGTGTCATTCTGCAAACATCAAATAGTGTTTTGGTTATTTCATCTTCTGTTAAGGGCTGTGTGTGAGCTATTTTGAAAAAGTAAACAGTGAATGGAAAAATGTGCCAAAGCAATCGAGAAAAACTGTAATACACTTCTCAGAAAAAGACACAAAACCTTATTGAATAACCATGTCAACACATTGCAGACACTTAGTAGCAGCCTACTGAAACTGCTCTCTATATTCTAAATATCGTCAGCACCTGTGTGAAATCTCTGTGCACAACTAATCAAGTAGTTCTCAACCTCTAAAAGAGGTCAATAGATTGATTTTGATACCAAGCATGGATCGAGGAGGCCGCACTTGATGGCTGTGTTTAACCAATTGGCTCATAGGTGTGGTAATTTGACAGTCAGTGCTTTGGAATTGCAAGGAAGTGACATCTTGATATATTTCTGTGTCTAATGTATACAAGTGTGTTTAGTGTTTTGCAAATCACTTGTGTGTACTGTTTCACAAAAAGTCTGATGTTGACAAGTGCTTATAGTGATGCAAATCTGGGCCGATGTTTTGCTCCTTGAGTGGAGGTTTTGATAATTGGTGTAAAACTTTTGATTTTAGTGTTCATCCAATCGTAAAAAAACTGTAATGGCTCTTCTTCTTGCTCTTCCTCCTCCTCTTACTCTCACTCCTCTGCCTCTCTGATCACCTCTCACTTCAATGTTGCCATCCATTGGTCTCCAAACCAGGAGCTCACCTCTGGCCCTTATATTGCTAAAGCTTTGATTGCAAATTGCAAAAGCATTGGAAATGGAAGTTTTGGCATTGATGAAGTGTGCAAAAATACAGAGGATTGTGGGTAGTGTTTTGAAGAAAGTGTGGTTTAGAATTGAAATCTGGGCCTAAAGCAGATCATTGTGTTTATAGTTCAGCAGAATTGGTTTAGGGAGTTGGCACACAGGTTGTGGTCATTGTGTCATAAGTTCCATTTTTTTGTAACTAATTGTAATGGTTAGGGGTTGGGTTTGGAGTGCACAACAACCTACACACACACACACACACACACACACAAACACACACACACACAGAGCACTGCCCTAAAGGTTCAGCGTTTACACCACACTGCTGTTTCCTCTAAGTAGGCATCACACTGACTGAGGCGGAAGCAGATCTGCACACACGGACAGACCAGCACAGAGTGACCATGGCAATGGGTGTGTGAGGGACGCTTGGCTTCTGCAGTCCTAAGCAAGGAGATTTGCTAGTTTTATAGAAACTTACAGTAACTTTAGACAATCCCTAAAGAAAGGCCCGGCGACAAACTTCTAATTCTACAGCAGCATGAAGGTCTTCGCCTGCGTCATCTTGCTCTTTGTCTCAGGTGAGTGAGGTCATGGTAGTTTGTGTCGGGGGGCCATATGGTCTTGCCACCAAAATACATCATCTTCCTACTTGTCTCACGTGCGAGGTCGTATTAATTATAGTATTAAAATAATAAAATATATTATTAAAATGAGATTATTAGGAAAATAGCTCTTACTAATCTTCTGTGACTGAAGTGGGGATGACCGCTTTAAAAACAGGAAGTGTGACATCAGCGAGGAGTGCAGGTTTCCTGTGTGGTTTGATCATTTTGGGTCACGGCTGATTGACCAATAACAAACACAACAAACAACAAAGGCTCACTGCTGTCACTTTTTTATTGCACAAACGACTCACTGCAACACACGTGTTATATATGGATGCGAGACAGGACACACAAAGGCCTGAGGTCGCCATGAATTCAACTTCTGCCTTTAACCCATCCTGGATCGTCCCTCCTCCAGGAGCAGTGGGCAGCTTCTCGGCGCCCGAGTGAACTGTCCATCTCGGTCAGGGATGGAGAGGAGTGTTCTGTTCTTTTTGCATATTTTTCTGTTGGGGTTCTTAGTGGATTACAGGGAGAACATGCAAACTCCACACAGAAAGGCTCGGGAGATAGCCCACCTGAGCACTGAAGGTCTGGGGAGGACCTGCCCCCCAGAGCCAACAGCACCCCATGTGGGGATCGAACCCATGACCTTCTTGCTCCTTCTTGCTGTGAGGCGGCAGTGCAAGCACCTGAGCCACCGTGCACACTTTACTCTGATGTTTTTTGGTGCATCAAATTCAATTGCTCTTCCGGGGTCTAAAAACATTAAATTGTAAACACAGTATATCAGATACATCTTATCCTTGTTAGTCATCTTGTTACTTCAACCCTTGATACGTTGAAAAAATGGTTGTCAAATGTATTAAGGCACATTACATCAGTCATGTTTTTCTTTAAAACGTGATGTCATTACGTTGAACTAATTCTGACACTGCGTTCAATAAGGGTCAAGCAATGAAGTAATCTCACAACAGGGAATGTAAATGATCACATGACCAATCAGAGACCTGGGGAACAGTGCTGCCGTGACTTCCTTGTTAAATAGATTCCCATGACCTGTTGCAAGAAATAATCAAGCTTAGCTGTTTTTGTTTTTCGTAATGTTAGTTGTACTAAGATACAATTGGGTACATGAGTTGTACCTTTATGCTGAAAGAACTTTAGATTATTCATTTAATATCAGTTTGAATGTGTAACTCAATTAGTAACTTGCACCTGACTAATACATTTTGATGCTCTGATCCACTGTTGCTTCTGATGAAATTATTAACAAGGGAAGTATTACTCTGAAACAGTGTTGACTGTGTGTGTGTGTGTGGCTGTGTGTGTGTGTGTGTGTGGCTGTGTGTGTGTGTGTGTGTGTGTGCGTGTGGCTGTGTGTGTGTGGGTAGACATAACTAGGATTAGTTTTAAACCAAAAAGCAGTGATATAAGTGTTGAGGTACCTGGCTAATCACCTGGGTTACACGCTGCAGCAGAACTGTTACATTGTATTATACAGCGGTGGATTACTGTCCAGCCTCTGCACTGGACTGAATGGTTCTACTGAGATCACACAGCAGCCTGGCACTCAGTCCCTGAACCAGTTAGATCTAACATGCTGGTAAGCCCCGTGGCAGCACTGTAGCCTCTGAGCTATTCTCCAGAACTAGTAACAGGCTGTGTCCGTGGAATACGCCAAAATGTAAAGAACAGCGATATCCTGAGCGACACTATTCCTAGAAGAAACCAGTTAATAAAAAGTAAGAGAGGTATTTCTCATAACCGATTGTAAGCATCCAAAATAAATGACCCTAGGTCAACCTACCTCACGGGTGACAAAATAGCATTAAAAGAACAGGGACTAAGGCTGAGTTCCTAAATTGAGTGGTCAGATTAATTAGGTTTACCAAAATGGGGTCCTTTAATGAAATATTGTATTTCTGCAAAGCGCAGACAGACAAACACGCAGAACCCTTCCCCCACTCCCAGTTCTGTTGTTGGTCTGGAAAGTGGTTCCTCACATAGTCGTGACGTTGCAGTCGTTTCAATCCAACCAATGAAAGGCTATATGCTCAGTGTGTGCCTGTTCATCAAGATGCATAACACCAAAATGTTGAACTTGCATGATTAAATAAAATAATCTGTCACACATAAAAACTACATTTAAAATAATTTCATTGGAATTACTTAGTTATGTCAGTTTGACAGAGAGACTTACGTAAATACATTTAGTAATTTGAAAGAGAAATGCAGTGTTGGGATTTAACACATTTTGTTTACTTGGAAACAATGTGAACATTACAATCAAGTAAACTCAATAAATCTTTTTTTTTGTCCTTCTTTATTTACACAAATGATCTACATAAAATTGTTTGAAAAAGCTGTAAAGTATATTGTGAATACAGCCATGTGTGATTTTCTCTCCCTCTCTCCCCCTCTCTTCCGTCTCCCCATGTGTCAGCTGTGAGCTGGGAAACAGACCGGACATTGGAGGGTTCTGTAGGAGGAGCTGTGGACATCTTGTGTAAATATCTTACTGACCCTGAATCAGTGTTTCTGACAAAAATGAACCTTAGTAAGAATGTCACCATCATTGAGTCCACACAGAAAGATCAGACAGTTATCAGAGGGAGAATCTCACTGTATCATGACTCAGCAAACAGATTCATTACTGTGGCCATAAAAAATCTGAGCAGAGAGGATGCTGGGATTTACAGATGTGGAACTACTAATTATGACGGAAATCCTAGTTACACAAAAATCAACCTGAAGGTGAAACATGGTGAGTTACTTTTAATAAGATACATCGAGGGCTGTTACTCTATTTCCCAAACCTATACACATGATCAGAAGGTAACCCCTCCCCCCCATGACCCCCGACCCCTCTGTTTCTCCTCCCCCCTCACTCCTTCAGCTCCTCCCACCTCCAAATCTCAACTGACTACAGGAAGTACATCAGCACACAGCACCCCTACAGGTAGGTGTAGGAAGTACATCAGCACACGACACCCCAACACGTAGGTGTAGGAAGTACATCAGCACACAGCACCCCTACAGGTAGGTGTAGGTAGTACATCAGCACACAGCACCCCTACAGGTAGGTGTAGGAAGTACATCAGCACACATCACCCCTACAGGTAGGTGTAGGTAGTACATCTGATGGTCATAGACTGAATATATTCACCATGTTAAAAAATGTATCAGCGCACATCATCTGCTGGGAACCTGCAAATCTGGACTTATCATTGTTGGTATCTAACTCTCAAAGGAACACACACACACACACACACACACACACACACACACTATACTTGTTTAGTTACTGTCTTATTTACAGGCTATACTCTCCAACCCAAATACACAACAGCACCAGGGCTGGAGTCAACATCTGCGTATGGGAACACAAATACAGCAGATTCAGGTAAAGTATCAGGCAGAGGAATGTGCTGTAACACTTTATAATTAGGACACAATTCATGTATTCATATTTATATACTAAACTAATGCCTCAGGTAACACTTTATAATGAGGGGACAATTCATTTATTCATATTTATATACTAAACAAATGCCTCAGGTAACACTTTATTTGAAGGGGTATAAAGCCTGACATAACCATGACATGACACCTGTCAGAACATGAATGCGTCTTCATGAAAGTGTCATTCCGTAAATTATGTCATTTTTAATGTCAAATTGACATTGTTTGGGATGTCTCGCTCTCTCACTAGTAATAACATGTGTACTACAGTCAGTGTGTGATATGCATACAGGATATTGATTTGTTATTGATGATACAGTCAGTGTGTGATATGCATACAGGATATTGATTAGTTATTGATGATACAATCAGTGTGTGATATGCATACAGGATATTGATTATTTATTGATGATACAGTCAGTGTGTGATATGCATACAGGATATTGATTATTTATTGATGATACAGTCAGTGTGTGATATGCATACAGGATATTGATTATTTATTGATGATACAGTCAGTGTGTGATATGCATACAGGATATTGATTATTTATTGATGATACAGTCAGTGTGTGATATGCCATACAGGATATTGATTATTGATTGATGTTCTTCTCGACAGGCCATCTTACGTTTGTCTTTGTCAGACTGGTAGCTGCTGGGCTGTTCTTTGGGCTGCTGCACTTAACCTTCTTCTTCATGAGAAGCAGAGTGAAGGGGAAAGAAGGTAGGGCATGCTAACAAACTTTCTCTCTCTCTCTCACACACACACACACACTTTCTCTCTCTCTCTCTCACACACACACACACAATCTTTCTCTCTCACTCACACATGTATGCAGAGACATACACACACACACACACACACACACACACTTTCTCTCTCTCTCACACACACACACACACACACACACTCACTCACACTTTCTCTCTCTCTCTCTCACACACACACACACACACACACACACCCTCACACACCTGTTAAAACATGCTCAGCTGCATACACAAGAGTGAGGGCACGTGTGCTTTTGCAGACTCATGATAAGTGTGTGTAAGGTGTGACTAATAGTAATCACTGTTTCAGCAGGATCCCCTTCAACACAGGAAAATACCAGGAACATTGAAGAAGTAAGTGAAACTGTGTGTGAATGTGTGTGTGTGTGTGTTGGGAGGGGGAAAGGGTTGTGTGTGTGTGTGTGTGTGTGTGTGGTGTGTGTGTGTGTGTGTGTGCATGTGTGTGTGTGTGTGTGTCTACATGTTGCCAAACCAGCACTGGTTCCTCTATGCCTATTCTCTGTTACAGGAGTCGTCTGTTTGATGCAGACGACACACCACTGATAACCATGGTAACCAAAACCCTACACTGATTGGCTACACGAGTACATGACTGAAACCAGTCTATGGTTAACACACTTCTTGGATTGAAATTAGCCTATGGTTAACACACTTCATGGACTGAAATGAGCCTATGGGAAACACACTTCCTGGACTGCTGCATTACTTGGCTTAGGGATTCGAGATGTCATAGTGTTTTCTGTGTTAAATCCCGTCCCGTTTCCCAGATTATTTTTTCATGTATTCTTTGTTTTTGTGTTGTGTTTGTTTTCTCATCTCTCCTTGTGTCAGACTCCTCACGCCCTGCCCTTGTGTGTGTGTGTGTGTGTGTGTGTGTGTGTGTGTGTGTGTGTGTGTGTGTGTGTGTGTGTACACTTCACGCCCTGCCCTTGTGTGTGTGTGTGTGTGTGTGTGTGTACACCTCATGCCCTGCCCTTGTGTGTGTGTGTGTGTGTGTGTGTGTACACCTCACGCCCTGCCCTTGTGTGTGTGTGTGTGTGTGTGTGTGTGTGTGTGTGTACACCTCACGCCCTGCCCTTGTGTGTGTGTGTGTGTGTGTGTGTGTGTGTACACCTCACGCCCTGCCCTTACGTGTGTGTGTGTGTGTACACCTCATGCCCTGCCCTTGTGTGTGTGTGTGTGTGTGTGTGTGTACACCTCACGCCCTGCCCTTGTGTGTGTGTGTGTGTGTGTGTGTGTACACCTCACGCCCTGCCCTTGTGTGTGTGTGTGTGTGTGTGTGTGTGTGTACACCTCACGCCCTGCCCTTGTGTGTGTGTGTGTGTGTGTGTGTGTGTGTGTGTGTGTGTGTGTGTGTGTGTGTGTGTACACCTCACGCCCTGCCCTTGTGTGTGCCCCGTCTTGTTGATGGTCTGCCCCGTCCTGATTGTCTGCACCTGTTCCTCATGACCTATTGTATTTAGTCCGTGTGTTCTTGTGTCTCGATGCGTTTTCGTCTTTGTTATTTCCCCCCGTTCCGATTTCTCCATGTTATTTAATTTACTAGTGTTGCCGATCTCTGCCTGTTCACCAGACCCCGCTTTTGCCTCCTCCCTTTTGGATTGATGGCCTGTATATTGGACTACCCTCTGCAGAGTTTTATTTTCTATCTTATGTTATGCATTTCATGTATTACATTTTTTATTCTAAATCTTTATGCACTCTATCCCTGTTTTTATTTTTATGTTTATTTGATGTCTATTGTTCTGTGGATCACTGTGCATGTCATTTCTTTGCTGTTAAGCACTTTGAGCTGCATTGTTTTGTATGAAAGGTGCTATACAAATAAAGTTTATTATCATTATTATTATAACTACCCGTGTACCGAACCTAGTTAGTAAAAGTTATTGTTTTGATCAACATCACTTAGTCCGATTCGTGCGCTTGAGTCCAGCACATCACAACTCCTACGTTACATAAAGAACTGTTAGTTGATGCAATGATTTGCATTCCAAACATCTTGAACTGTCTGTTTTGCTGTTGAAATATGCTTTTGAAATAAAACTTCTAACATGTCATGTGAATATGTGTGTGTGTATTCAGTTTGGGATGTGTCTCTATCCATATGCAAACTCACACACACACACACACACACACACACACACACACACACACACACAACCCTATACTGTTGTGATAATCATGAGACCCTATAGCTTGTTTAAATCCTGGCATCTTGTCATCTCTTTTTTTCCTGAGACCTGTGTCCTTCACTCACTAAATGAGTTAGCTGTCTCTGCACAAAATAAAGAACATGACCAACACACTTCCTGTACAGCTGCTGGCACCAAAAAGCTGATGCTAACTGGCTGAAGCTAACCCTCTAAATCCTGACCCCCTGAGTACACTCCTCAACACCCAGTCTGGATCTAACATGCAGTCATTTCACTCAGACACAAAACACCCTTAAGACAGACACAGACCTAACACACACCCTTGTCACACACTGAGTTCAGCGGTGAAATTCTTCAAAAAATGCTTTTCAAAGTACCAGGATGGCCGAGAGGTTAAGGCGTTGGACTTAAGATCCAATGGACAGATGTCCTCGTGGGTTTGAACCCCACTCCTGGTAGAAGTCTTACCACGCACTAAAAGGAAGCCCAAATAACACCCTATATTTGTCATGACCTTTCATCCAGGTCCAGGTGAACTTTGACCTGCATCGGCTTCACAGCTGCGATGGCCGAGTGGTTAAGGCGTTGGACATGAAATCCAATGGGGTCTCCCCGCGCAGGTTCGAACCCTGCTCACAGCGTTACTTCTTGAACCCTGTCGTCTAAAAACACAGAATCTAGTCCTCCTCCCCTCACCCAGCCACCAATGACAAAGGGAGCAGTTCAGGGGTACGTTCGTCGTAGGATTGAAGCTAAGTTAATCAATTGGCCTTTTAGCCCGTTAAGATTAGCGAGCTAAATGAGAACAGCAAATATCGGTTCGTTAACGGCTGACCCGCATCCTAATCATGTGGTTAATTTCAAGCAGGCTAAAGTTATCATGGCATTTGCGCGTGCACGTCCTACTTCAAAAGGCAGGAAAGGTCGATCACCAAAACCATGATTTTCTAACGGCATAATGGTTCTAAACTCAAAGAAAAGTGCTCTTTTTTTCTCCGCTGGCGAGTAGGAGATGAACATGAACGCTTATGAAGAATACAAGACCATAATCATGGCAAAATTCAACACCACCACCGCTGTGAGAGCAAGGTGTGTTGGGGTGTGTATAGGGTAATATCTATCTCTGAATCCCTGACAGCAAATGTCAGCTGGTACAGAGGTTTTGTCTACCGGTTTGAATCTGCATGGTTGCTAGTTCAAATCCCCTCACCTCCTTCCTCGATGTAGTTTTACATTTCCTTGGAAGTCGCTTTGAATAAAAGCGTCTGTTAAATGACTAAATGTATTAATAACAAATGCAATAAATTGAAGCAGCGAAAATAAATTGGCTGTATTTCTCTCTATTCTTATCATGAGTCCACCGTAATCATTTTCTACAATAATGATATGCTATGGTGTACTAATAACACTCATATAATTATGAGTGCTTTGTTCTCCGCATCACCGACACTACAAAAATGTACCACTCGCAAAAAAGCGCAAGACAGTCAATGTTCGACTGTGGTGTTTGCAATAAATGACTCGAGAAGGTCTTATAAATTAATGATTCCTTGTCGGCTGAATCGGTAGCGCTCATACAAGAATAATGGATCTTGGCGATCGCAAAGAACTCTCTCCCTCCGCTAATCTAACTCTAATATCAGTCCTTGGTCAATGGGATCCCTCCTTTTTCCGGGGGTGTGGCAAGTTTATCCAGCTACACTTAAGTTAGCCTGCCCTGGAGCAGGTTAGTGCTAATCGATATGTAACTATGGTGATTTATCAAAAGTTGCTTCCACGAACCAAAAAGAGGGGCGTTTTTTATCTTAGCCTGAAAATTAGCTCGCTAAACCGTTTAGCGAGCTACGACGAATACCCCCCAGGAGAGCACCAAGAGCATCAAGGCAAGGTTTACATCACACAACTGACTGTAACAGTCACAAAATAAAGAACATGACTGAAACCAACACACTTCCTGTACAGCTGCTGGCACCAAAAAGCTGATGCTAACTGGCTGAAGCTAACCCTCTAAATCCTGACCCCCTGAGTACACTCCCCAACACCCAGTCTGGATCTAACATGCAGTCATTTCACTCAGACACAAAACACCCTTTAAGACAGACACAGACCTGACACACACCCTTGTCACACGCTGAGTTCAGCGGTGAAATTCTTCAAAAATTGCTTTTCAAAGTACCAGGATGGCCGAGAGGTTAAGGCGTTGGACTTAAGATCCAATGGACAGATGTCCTCGTGGGTTCGAACCCCACTCCTGGTAGAATTCTTACCACGCACTAAAAGGAAGCCCAAATAACACCCTATATTTGTCATGACCTTTCATCCAGGTCGCTGGACTTAAGATCCAATGGACAGATGTCCTCGTGGGTTCGAACCCCACTCCTGGTAGAAGTCTTACCACGCACTAAAAGGAAGCCCAAATAACACCCTATATTTGTCATGACCTTTCATCCAGGTCACCACAGACAGGAGATGGGTCTGATTTAAGAGATTAACACCACAGACAGGAGATGGGTCTGATTTAAGAGAAAAACACCACAGACAGGAGCTGGGTCTGATTTAAGAGAAAAACACCACAGACAGGAGCTGGGTCTGATTTAAGAGAAAAACACCACAGACAGGAGCTGGGTCTGATTTAAGAGAAAAACACCACAGACAGGAGCTGGGTCTGTCAGTCTTGTTCCTGGCCCAGCATGCTTTGCCACTGACACAGCCTGACCTTTCACAACAAATCAAATGAGGCAGGCTTGCTTAACGTATCATAGCATTGTTTAAATAACACACACAAACACACACACACACACTCCTGTTTGCAATGTATTATGTAAATAAATGCGTTGTTACCCAAACTTATGTTGTGGCTCTATCTATAGGATATTGTCCACACAAGATGCTCCAATATGTGTACATATACAAAACAATGACAAATGAACAGGATGATTTCAGTACAGACATGGCATCTATTTGACAAATGTTTGCCTTTTAATGCCAAATAATTAGCAGTGCTGCCCTTTAGAATGTGTAACAATACGTCAGTATTAGTCTTCTACATATGTGTCAGAGTTCCTACGGTCTTGCCACCAAAATATTGTAGTACATAAGTACATATTTATGCATAAATCACTTAATATTTATCTTTGCTTAAGCTTTGTGCACATGTTTGTATTGAAAAGTACAAACCATTAAAGTGCATATTTAACCATTGATGTGTGGAGTTCACTACATTGGACAGTTGTGTATCTTGCTCAAAACTGTTAACGCTGTATTGTTTGTGAAGTGTAGTTTGGGGATTTGGCATTGAGATGGGCAGTAGAGACGGACAGGGAGGAGTGGGAGAGTGAACTGACCGAGAACCGGAATCGATGGCCAGTGTTACGTCTGAACGCGTTCATTGAACGAAAGTTCATGAACTTGTTCATAATTTTGGTGAACGTGAAATGAACGTACTTCTGCCTGATGAACGATACGGTGAACGCGTTCATTCTGTTGTCTGTGAGCGGCACGTTCACTCTTTTTAATTTCGTGCAATAAGGTGCCAGATTTCAAGAGACTTCCAGGCGAAAAACACACCGTTAACAGTCCTGTATCCAGGGTTGCCCAATCAGTCAATCGATGCGTGTGCTTTCTTCTACTGTCTATGCCTGGCAAGTGTGAGAACGCCGAAGTTGCGTAGAGGCCGAGAGCGGTATTGCAGACAGATAGAGATTTCAATCTGGCAATGGCAGCCACCAGTGTCGCACTAATAAATAATAATGCGTCATCAAAACAAAAAGCACTAGTAAAATAATTGCTGTCTGTGGTTCTATATGTGCTGTGGAAATCATTTAGAAAAATTATAGCTCGCAACAAATTGAAAAAAAGAACTGAACAAGTTAATTTTTTGGAGCTGTGAACTTAGTTCAAAATTTTGAATTATGAACTATGAACTGAACTAGTTCATTTTTAAATTTGTGAACTATGAACTGAACTAGTTCATGTAGAAAGTGAATTTTTCCAACACTGTCGATGGCACCCCAGCTCCGCGATATTTAAATATTTAGTTGAAACAGGAAGTAGATGTGTAGATGTGTCTGAAACTGAAACCAGCCAATAGATTCATCCTACAGTCATATTGTACTTACCAAGAGCTGTCCAATAGCATGAACATATAGTCACACTTTATTTAAATAGTCCCCTATAGACCACCTACAGATGTTCAGATTGTAAACAAATTATCTACTGAAACTCTGCCAACTACAATGAATGCTTAGGGTTAGGGGTTGGGTTTTGTTAAGGTGATGTTCAGTGAACAATTAGAAAGACTGAAGTTGAATTTCAACAAACCATCTGTAATGTTTCTGTAGGCGGCCAAATATAGTGTTACCAACATAAAAGTGCACAACAACCTTTGCATACTTGCTGTCAAAGGGTATCCGTGTCGGCAGTCTTTTAGTGAAGGCACGAAAGGCAGCAGGGAGATGTGGGGATGTACGTTAGGCACAGTAGATGTCTCCGTTGACGATTCAAAGACTATTGAAAGTCTGTTGCGTCCGCCATTAGGACGCGGTGAGGACGTGCTTAAGAATCGCGGCATCACACTTGCACACAAGCACACATGCGCATACACACACACACATGCACCCACACACACACACACACACACATATGAATACACACACACACACACAAACATGCAAGTGCACACACACACACACACACACACATATGCGCACACACACACATATGCACACACACACGCACACACACACACACACACACACACACACACACAGTATGCATACACACAGGGCACTGCTCAATGTGACTCACATCACGTATGAGGTGGAGTCAACCGTTTTCACCAAAGCTGTTATCCTGGGCTGAACCAAACACAAGAGAAGCCTTGAGGTTCAGCACTCAGACCACACTGCTGTTTGCTCTAAAGTAGACATCACACTGACTGAGGCGGATGCAGATCTGCACACACGGACAGACCAGCACAGAGTGACCTTGGCTTCTGCAGTCCTAATAAAGTAGATTTGTTAGCCTTACAGAAACCTACAGTAACTTTAGACAATTCCTAAAGAAAGGCCTGGCGATAAACTTCTAAATCTACAGCAGCATGAAGGTCTTGATCTCCGTCATCTTCCTCTTTGTCTCAGGTGAGTGAGGTCGTGTTCATTTGTGTCATCTTCCTCTTTGTCTCACGTGAGAAGGGTCGTATTAATTTGCTAATGCAGTAAGATTATTATGAAAATAGCCCTTACTAATCTACTGTAACTGAAGTGGGGATGACCGCTTTAAAAACAGGAAGTTTAACTGCAGCGAGGAGTGCAGGTTTCCTGTGTGGTTTGATCATTTTGGGTCACGGCTGACTGACAGGCCTGAAATTAGATGTTCTTCACTTCTCTTTTACGCCATTTTAGCCACTCGTGATGTTTTTTATCTGCACTTTACTGTTTTTCCTACTGATCTGGTTTGATGTTTTTTAGTGCATCATATTCGATTGCTATTCTGGGGCTAAACGCATTCAATTATAAACACAGTATATCAGATACATCTTATCCTTGAAGAAGAAAAAACTCTGGCCTTGTTAGTCATCTAGTTACTTCAACCCTTGATACGTTGAAAAAAGGGAACATATAAGAAATGGTTGTCAAATGTATAGTCACATTACATTAGACATGTTTCTCTTTAAAATGTGAGTCATTATGTTAAAGTCACTAATTCTGACGCAGCGTTCGATAATGAAGTAAGCGAACAACAGGGAACGTAAATGTTCACATGACCAATCAGAGACCTGGGGAACAGTGCTGCCGTGACTTCCTTGTTAAATAGATTCCCATCACCTGTTGCAAGAACGCTGAAATAATCAAGCTTAGCTGTTAGTGTTTTTATATGTGTTAGTTGTACTAAAATACAATTGGGGACATGAGTTGTACCTTTATGCTGAAAGAACTTTAGATTATTCATTTTAGATCAGTTTGAATGTGTAACTGAATTAGTAACTTGCACCTGACTAATACATTTTGATGCTCTGGTCCACTGTTGCCTCTGATGAAATGCAGCAGCCTGACACTCAGTCCCTGAACCGGATCAATGTAATATGCTGGTAAGCCCTGTGGCAGCACTGTAGCCTCTGAGCTATTCTCCAGAACTAGTAACATGTTGTGTCGTGGAATACGGCAAAATTTGAAAAAAAAACAGCTATGGCGATATCCTGAGTGACACAATTCCTAGAAGAAACCAGTTAATAAAAAGTAAGAGAGCTATTTGTAAGCATCCAAAAGAAATGACCCTAGGTCAGCCTATCTAACGGGTTAGAAAATAGCATTAAAAGAAAAGGGACTAAGGCTGAGTTCCTAAATTGAGTGGTCAGATTAATTAGGGTTACCAAAATAGGGTCCTTTATTAAAAAAAAAAAATCTTTCTGCAGAGCGCAGACAGACAAACACACAGAAACTTTCACCCACTCCCAGTTCCATCGTTGGTCTGGAAAGTGGTTCCTCACATAGTCGTGACATTGCAATCGTTTCAATACAAACAATGAAAGGCTATATGCTCAGATCAAGATGCATAACACCAAAATGTAAACTTGCATGATTCAACAAAATAATCTGTCACACAATAAATTTCGTTGGAATTAAATAGTTGTGTCGGTTTGACAGAGGGGCGTAAATACATTTGACATGTATTTTTGACCCCTCTTTATTTGTAACAAATTATCTACATAAAATTGTTTGAAAAAGGTGTAAAGTATGCTGCCATATGTGATCTCTCTCTCTCTCTTCTCCTCTCTTTTTCTCTCCCTCTCTCTCCCTCTCTCTCTTCCCTCTCCCCATGTGTCAGCTGTGAGCTGGGTAAGCTGTGTTCAGACACTGGAGGGTTCTGTAGGAGGAGATGTGGACATCACGTGTAAATATCCTAATAACATTGACGTCCAGTTAGTGGTTCTGAAGAAAATGAACTTCAGTAAGAATGTCACCATCATTGACTCACGTCAGAGAGATAAGATATTTACCAGAGGGAGATACTCACTGTTTCATGACTCAAAAATCAAATTAATTACTGTGACCATACACAATCTGAGCAGAGAGGATGCTGGGATATACGAATGTGGAATGTTTGGATATGACGTTAAAGATGATCTTTACACAGAAATCAACCTGGAGGTGAAACATGGTGAGTTACTTTTAATAAGATACATCGAGGGCTGTTACTCTATTTCCCAAACTTACACACATGATCAGAAGGTAACTGCCCCCCATGACCCCCGACCCAGCACACAGCACCCCTACAGGTAGGTGTAGAAAGTACATCAGCACACAGCACCCCTACAGGTAGACATAGGAAGTACATCAGCACACAGCACCCTTACTCTCCACTCCATCCTTAGTGTGTAGCGCACACACACACACACACACACACACAACAACCACCACAACACACTCACCACACACACACACACACTCAAGGCTCTCCACTGCATCCTTAGCGTGTAGCGCGCACACACACACACACACACACACATACACACACACAACACACAGACACACACACACACACACACACACAGACACACAGACACACAGACACACACACACAGACACACACACACACACACTCACACACTCAAGGCTCTCCACTGCATCCTTAGCATGTAATGCATTCACAGTGTTTGAAGTAAGGTTTTGACAGTGTGATTCTGATAGTCACAAACTGAAGATATTCACCATGTTAAAAAATGTATTAGCGCACAACATCTCCTAGGAACCTATGAATCTGAACTCACCGTTGTATCTAACGCTCAAAGGTACACACACACACACACACACACTCATTTCTTTAGTTATTGTCTTATTTACAGGCTACACACTCCAACCCAAATACCCAACAGCACCAGGGCTGGAGTCTGCCTATAGGAAAACAAATACAGCAGATTCAAGTAAAGAATCAGGCAGAGGAATGTGCTGTAACACTTTATAATTAGGGCACAATACATTTATTCATATTGATATACTAAACTAATGCCTCAGGTAACACTTTAAAATGAGGGCACAATACATTTATTCATATGTATATACTACACTAATGCCCCAGGTAACGCTTTAAAATAGAATAGAATAGAATAGAATAGAATAGACTTTATTTGTCATTGTGCATTGGATACACAACGAAATTTGTTTGTGCAACCACTAAAAAAAGTGCAGTTGTGCTGGGTGGAGGGTATGAGGGTTGTGTGATTGTTTAGTTCTGTGATGGCCCTGGGGATGAAACTGTTCTGCAGTCTGGAGGTTGCGGGCTGTAGTGCCCGGTAGCGCCTGCCAGAGGGTAGCAGGGTGAAGAGATGGTTTGCGGGGTGAGTCTCATCCTTCAAAATGCCACATGCTCGGCGGAGGCAGCGTGTCCTAAAGATGTCGTCCAGGGGAGGCAGTGAAAGTCCAATTATTCTCTCTGCAGACCTTATGACCTGACTGAGGGATTTCCTGTCCTTGTCTGTGCAGTTGACATACCATGCAGTGATACAGTATGTGAGGACACTTTCAATGCAACAAAAAATGGTATGGTAATGGTAAAAAGACTTAAGCAGCTCGGGAGACAGGTTGTTTCTCTTCAGTATTCTCAAGAAGTAGAGCCGCTGCTGTGCTTTCTTGACTGTGGCGGTGTTACTCACCCATTTCAGGTCCTCTGAGAGCATAACCCCCAGGAACTTAAAGC
>NC_045174.1:21559143-21566643 GCF_900700415.2 Clupea harengus | reverse complement strand
CCGTGGGTAGAGATAGAGGGGCCCCTGTCAGAGGACGTGGCATTCGTGTAAGATGCTCTAATGAAATTAGGGCAACAGTCATTGATCACGTAGTCAATCATTACCTCTCCATGAGTGAGGCTGGCCAAAGGGTTCAGCCAAACCTGAGCCGTCATACTGTGGCATCAATTGTTTGTACGTTCGGCAATGACAATGAAACTTTGCTGGCCTTTACAGTCAATTTACTGTACTGTGTTTCATTGTATTTGCACTCTTGGCAACAACCATTTCTATACTTTTGTAAAGTGTGTTGCCACAATACAATGTAGTACTGTAGTTTCACTAAAGTAATTTACAACATATATGGTAGAATTCTGATTACTGTATATTTCCAGTATTTACAGCCTATTGCACTATTTTTACAGAATCAACACTGGGACACTGTTCACTGCAGAACAGATTTGACCTTTTTACTGTATATTGAAACCTGTCATTTTGACTTTTTACAGTATCCAATGTAATGTGTAAAAATGACTACAATAAATATTTTTGTGTCAGAATCTTTGCCATTTTGTACACAGTAGAAAAAATGTAAAATCAATGGTGTTGACAGGTCCTTGTTTAGAATATCTTTTATAGTATTTAGAAAAACAAAAACAGAACTACAATATTTTACTGTATACAAATTTTCCGATTTCAAATACTTTCTGACAGTATATTCCCTAAGTTAGAGTGCTCAGTACAAAACCCAAATTGTTAGTAGCAGCCTACTGAAACTGCTCTCTATATTCTAAATATCGTCAGCACCTGTGTGAAATCTCTGTGCACAACTAATCAAGTAGTTCTCAACCTCTAAAAGAGGTCAATAGATTGATTTTGATACCAAGCATGGATCGAGGAGGCCGCACTTGATGGCTGTGTTTAACCAATTGGCTCATAGGTGTGGTAATTTGACAGTCAGTGCTTTGGAATTGCAAGGAAGTGACATCTTGATATATTTCTGTGTCTAATGTATACAAGTGTGTTTAGTGTTTTGCAAATCACTTGTGTGTACTGTTTCACAAAAAGTCTGATGTTGACAAGTGCTTATAGTGATGCAAATCTGGGCCGATGTTTTGCTCCTTGAGTGGAGGTTTTGATAATTGTGTAAAACTTTTGATTTTAGTGTTCATCCAATTGTAAAAAAACTGTAATGGCTCTTCTTCTTGCTCTTCCTCCTCCTCTTACTCTCACTCCTCTGCCTCTCTGATCACCTCTCACTTCAATGTTGCCATCCATTGGTCTCCAAACCAGGAGCTCACCTCTGGCCCTTATATTGCTAAAGCTTTGATTGCAAATTGCAAAAGCATTGGAAATGGAAGTTTTGGCATTGATGAAGTGTGCAAAAATACAGAGGATTGTGGGTAGTGTTTTGAAGAAAGTGTGGTTTAGAATTGAAATCTGGGCCTAAAGCAGATCATTGTGTTTATAGTTCAGCAGAATTGGTTTAGGGAGTTGGCACACAGGTTGTGGTCATTGTGTCATAAGTTCCATTTTTTTGTAACTAATTGTAATGGTTAGGGGTTGGGTTTGGAGTGCACAACAACCTACACACACACACACACACACACACACACACACAAACACACACACACAAAGAGCACTGCCCTAAAGGTTCAGCGTTTACACCACACTGCTGTTTCCTCTGAGTAGGCATCACACTGACTGAGGCGGAAGCAGATCTGCACACACGGACAGACCAGCACAGAGTGACCATGGCAATGGGTGTGTGAGTGACGCTTGGCTTCTGCAGTCCTAAGCAAGGAGATTTGCTAGTTTTATAGAAACTTACAGTAACTTTAGACAATCCCTAAAGAAAGGCCCGGCGATAAACTTCTAATTCTACAGCAGCATGAAGATCTTCGCCTGCGTCATCTTGCTCTTTGTCTCAGGTGAGTGAGGTCATGGTAGTTTGTGTCGGGGGGCCATATGGTCTTGCCACCAAAATACATCATCTTCCTCTTTGTCTCACGTGAGCGAGGTCGTATTAATTATTAAAATAATAAAATATATTATTAAAATAAGATTATTAGGAAAATAGCTCTTACTAATCTTCTGTGACTGAGGTGGGGATGACCGCTTTAAAAAAAGGAAGTGTGACATCAGCGAAGAGTGCAAGTTTCCTGTGTGGTTTGATCATTTTGGGATTGACAAATAACAAACACAACAAAGGCTGACCGCTGTCACTTTTTTATTGCACAAACGACTCACTGCAACACACGTGTTATATATGGATGCGAGACAGGACACACAAAGGCCTGAGGTCGCCATGAATTCAACTTCTGCCTTTAACCCATCCCGGATCATCCCTCCTCCAGGAGCAGTGGGCAGCTTCTCGGCGCCCGAGTGAACCGTCCATCTCGGTCAGGGATAGAGAGGAGTGTTCTGTTCTTTTTGCATATTTTTCTGTTGGGGTTCTTAGTGGAGGAAACCCCTTGTGATTACAGGGAGAACATGCAAACTCCACACAGAAAGGGTCGGGAGATAGCCCACCTGAGCACTGAAGGTCTGGGGAGGACCTGCCCCCCAGAGCCTACAGCGCCCCATGTGGGGATCGAACCCATGACCTTCTTGCTGTGAGGCGGCAGTGCAAGCACCTGAGCCACCGTGCACACAGCATTGACAGGCCTGAATTTAGATTTGATCCTCTTTTACGCCATTTTAGCCACTCGAGCTGTTTTTTATTTGCCCTTTACTGTTTTTCCTGTAGTGTTTTTACTCTGATGTTTTTTGGTGCATCAAATTCAATTGCTCTTCCGGGGTCTAAAAACATTAAATTATAAACACAGTATATCAGATACATCTTATCCTTGTTAGTCATCTTGTTACTTCAACCCTTGATACGTTGAAAAAATGGTTGTCAAATGTATTAAGGCACATTACATCAGTCATGTTTTTCTTTAAAACGTGATGTCATTACGTTGAACTAATTCTGACACTGCGTTCAATAAGGGTCAAGCAATGAAGTAATCTCACAACAGGGAATGTAAATGATCACATGACCAATCAGAGACCTGGGGAACAGTGCTGCCGTGACTTCCTTGTTAAATAGATTCCCATCACCTGTTGCAAGAAATAATCAAGCTTAGCTGTTTTTGTTTCGTAATGTTAGTTGTACTAAGATACAATTGGGTACATGAGTTGTACCTTTATGCTGAAAGAACTTTAGATTATTCATTTAAGATCAGTTTGAATGTGTAACTCAATTAGTAACTTGCACCTGACTAATACATTTTGATGCTCTGATCCACTGTTGCTTCTGATGAAATTATTAACAAGGGAAGTATTACTCTGAAACAGTGTTGACTGTGTGTGTGTGTTGCTGTGTGTGTGTGTGTGTGTGTGTGTGCGTGTGGCTGTGTGTGTGTGGGTAGACATGACTAGGATTAGTTTTAAACCAAAAAGCAGTGATGTAAGTGTTGAGGTACCTGGCTAATCACCTGGGTTACACGCTGCAGCAGAACTGTTACATTGTATTATACAGCGGTGGATTGCTGTCCAGCCTCTGCACTGGACCGAATGGTCCTACTGAGATCACACAGCAGCCTGGCACTCAGTCCCTGAACCAGTTAGATCTAACCTGCTGGTAAGCCCCGTGGCAGCACTGTAGCCTCTGAGCTATTCTCCAGAACTAGTAACAGGTTGTGTCGGTGGAATACGCCAAAATTTAGAGAACAGCGATATCCTGAGCGACACTATTCCTAGAAGAAACCAGTTAATAAAAAGTAAGAGAGGTATTTCTCATAACCGATTGTAAGCATCCAAAAGAAATGACCCTAGGTCAACCTACCTCACGGGTGAAAAAATAGCATTAAAAGAACAGGGACTAAGGCTGAGTTCCTAAATAGAGTGGTCAGATTAATTAGGTTTACCAAAATAGGGTGCTTTAATAAAATGTTGTATTTCAGCAAAGCGCAGACAGACAAACACACAGAACCCTTCACCCACTCCCAGTTCCGTCCTTGGTCTGGAAAGTGGTTCCTCACATAGTCGTGACGTTGCAGTCGTTACAATCCAACCAATGACAGGCTATATGCTCAGTGTGTGCCTGTTCATCAAGATGCATAACACCAAAATGTTGAACTTGCATGATTAAATAAAATAATCTGTCACACATAAAAACTAAATTTAAAATAATTTCATTGGAATGACTTAGTTATGTCAGTTTGACAGAGAGACTTGCGTAAATACATTTAGTAATTTGAAAGAGAAATGCAGTGTTGGGATTTAACAAATTTTGTTCACTTGGAAACAATGTGAACATTACAATCAAGTAAACTCAATAAATCTTTTTTTTTGTCCTTCTTTATTTACACAAATGATCTACATAAAATTGTTTGAAAAAGCTGTAAAGTATATTGTGAATACAGCCATGTGTGATTTTCTCTCCCTCTCTCCCCCTCTCTTCCGTCTCCCCATGTGTCAGCTGTGAGCTGGGAAACAGACCGGACATTGGAGGGTTCTGTAGGAGGAGCTGTGGACATCTTGTGTAAATATCTTACTGACCCTGAATCAGTGTTTCTGACGAAAATGAACCTTAGTAAGAATGTCACCATCATTGAGTCCACACAGAAAGATCAGACAGTTATCAGAGGGAGAATCTCACTGTATCATGACTCAGCAAACAGATTCATTACTGTGGCCATAAAAAATCTGAGCAGAGAGGATGCTGGGATTTACAGATGTGGAACTACTAATTATGACGGAAATCCTAGTTACACAAAAATCAACCTGAAGGTGAAACATGGTGAGTTACTTTGAATAAGATACATCGAGGGCTGTTACTCTATTTCCCAAACTTACACACATGATCAGAAGGTAACCCCTCCCCCCCATGACCCCCGACCCCTCTGTTTCTCCTCCCCCCTCACTCCTTCAGCTCCTCCCACCTCCAAATCTCAACTGACTACAGGAAGTACATCAGCACACAGCACCCCTACAGGTAAGTGTAGGAAGTACATCAGCTCACAGCACCCCTACAGGTAGGGGTAGGAAGTACATCAGCACACAGCACCCCTACAGGTAGGTGTAGGAAGTACATCAGCACACAGCACCCCTACAGGTAGGTGTAGGAAGTACATCAGCACACATCACCCCTACAGGTAGGTGTAGGTAGTACATCTGATGGTCATAGACTGAATATATTCACCATGTTAAAAAATGTATCAGCGCACATCATCTCCTGGGAACCTGCAAATCTGGACTTATCATTGTTGGTATCTAACTCTCAAAGGAACACACACACACACACACACACACACACACACACACTAAACTTGTTTAGTTACTGTCTTATTTACAGGCTATCCTCTCCAACCCAAATACACAACAGCACCAGGGCTGGAGTCAACATCTGCGTATGGGAACACAAATACAGCAGATTCAGGTAAAGTATCAGGCAGAGGAATGTGCTGTAACACTTTATAATGAGGACACAATTAATGTATTCATATTTATATACTAAACTAATGCCTCAGGTAACACTTTATAATGAGGGGACAATTCATTTATTCATATTTATATACTAAATTAATGCCTCAGGTAACACTTTATTTGAAGGGGTATAAAGCCTGACATAACCATGACATGACACCTGTCAGGAACATGAATGCGTCATTCCGTAAATTATGTCATTTTTAATGTCAAATTGACATTGTTTGGGATGTCTCTCTCTCTCACTAGTAATAACATGTGTACTACAGTCAGTGTGTGATATGCATACAGGATATTGATTAGTTATTGATGATACAGTCAGTGTGTGATATGCCATACAGGATATTGATTATGTATTGATGATACAGTCAGTGTGTGATATGACATACAGGATATTGATTAGTTATTAATGATACAGTCAGTGTGTGATATGCATACAGGATATTGATTATTTATTGATGATACAGTCAGTGTGTGATATGCATACAGGATATTGATTATTTATTGATGTTCTTCTCTACAGGCCATCTTACGTTTGTCTTTGTCAGACTGGTAGCTGCTGGGCTGTGCTTTGGGCTGCTGCACTTAACCTTCTTCTTCATGAGAAGCAGAGTAAAGGGGAAAGAAGGTAGGGCAGGCTAACAAACTTTCTCTCTCTCTCTCTCACACACACACACACACACTTTCTCTCTCTCTCTCTCACACACACACACAATCTTTCTCTCTCACTCACACATGTATGCAGAGACATACACACACACACACACACACACACACACACACTTTCTCTCTCTCTCACACACACACACACACACACTCACACTTTCTCTCTCTCTCTCTCTCTCACACACACACACACACACACACACACACCCTCACACACCTGTTAAAACATGCTCAGCTGCATACACAAGAGTGAGGGCACGTGATACGTGTGTGTAAGGTGTGACTAATAGTAATCACTGTTTCAGCAGGATCCCCTTCAACACAGGAAAATACCAGGAACATTGAAGAAGTAAGTGAAACTGTGTGTGAATGTGTGTGTGTGTGTTGGGAGGGGGAAAGGGTTGTGTGTGTGTGTGGTGTGTGTGTGTGTGTGTGTGTGCGTGTGTGTGTGTGTGTGTGTGTGTGTGTGTCTACATGTTGCCAAACCAGCACTGGTTCCTCTATGCCTATTCTCTGTTACAGGAGTCGTCTGTTTGATGCAGACGACACACCACTGATAACCATGGTAACCAAAACCCTACACTGATTGGCTACACGAGTACATGACTGAAACCAGTCTATGGTTAACACACTTCTTGGATTGAAATTAGCCTATGGGAAACACACTTCCTGGACTGAAATGAGCCTATGGGAAACACACTTCCTGGACTGCTGCATTACTTGGCTTAGGGATTCGAGATGTCATAGTGTTTTCTGTGTTAAATCCCGTCCCGTTTCCCAGATCATTTTTTCCTTATGTTATCATGTATTCTTTGTTTTTGTGTTGTGTTTGTTTTCTCATCTCTCCTTGTGTCAGACTCCTCACGCCCTGCCCTTGTGTGTGTGTGTGTGTGTGTGTGTGTGTGTACACCTCATGCCCTGCCCTTGTGTGTGTGTGTGTGTGTGTGTGTGTGTGTGTGTGTGTGTGTGTGTGTGTGTACACCTCACGCCCTGCCCTTGTGTGTGTGTGTGTGTGTGTGTGTGTGTGTGTGTGTGTGTGTGTGTGTGTGTGTGTGTGTGTACACCTCATGCCCTGCCCTTGTGTGTGCCCCGTCTTGTTGATGGTCTGCCCCGCCCTGATTGTCTGCACCTGTTCCTCATTACCTATTGTATTTAGTCCGTGTGTTCTTGTGTCTCGATGCGTTTTCGTCTTTGTTATTTCCCCCTGTTCCGATTTCTCCACGTTATTTAATTTACCAGTGTTGCCGATCTCTGCCTGTTCACCGGATCCCGCTTTTGCCTCCTCCTTTTTAGATTGATGGCCTGAATATTGGACTACCCTCTGCAGAGTTTTATTTTCTATCTTATGTTATGCATTTCATGTATTCAATTTTTTATCTTAAA